>NC_079209.1:35941699-36019199 GCF_026745355.1 Beta vulgaris subsp. vulgaris
TTATTATTTTTAGATTGAGTTTTTAATTATCAAAGCATGGATTTTTAGGGTGTTAAATATTGGAAAATCATAGTAGCATGTTATAAACTATGAGATTGATTTAAATTATGAATTTAAACATGTTTAAGCATGTTTAAAGAGAGTTTTATAATTTTATAAGTAGTTGGAATTTTAAAAGGGCTTTAATAATGGAGTTTTAAGGATTTTAATTACTAGTATGGTAGTACTATGCTAGATATTAAAAGTAATTGAAGTTTTAATGATAAAAGCAACTTTTAAATATTTTTAAAGAGGATTTAAAGTATTTTAAGGTTGTTGGATTTTAAAGTATTGACGTTGATTTATATTGGTTGTTTTAGGCTGAGATTATTTAGTAGGTGACTTTTAAGTGATTAAAGGTGGCCTATCAGTTTGTTTACACAAGGTACGTACATACCTATGTGCTATGTGATATAGTTACATGATTAAAGAAGGAAAATTTGTAGTATCATGTATAGGAACTTTGTAAGCTCATATGTGATTCATATTATGATTTGATTTTACATGTTTTATGCTTGTGTGCAAACATGTTGACTATGAGTTAAAGATTATCATGTTTGTATGGAATATTGATGCAGGCATGTGGATGGGAACTTTAGCTATTAATTCACATGGAGGAATTAATATATTATTGAGATTGAATCATGTTGAATCATGTGTTCCCTTACAACATTATTTTCACTACTATATAAGGACTGTGGGTCTTATTTGGTAAATTGATAAGTTATACCTTTGAAAGGTAAGATTGGTTGTTGGCTAGGTTCAACAAATAAGAAAGATTGGAATTAAAGGAAGTAATCTTGGAATGTAAGTTGTGTGATCACTTATTAAATCCTAAGATAAAAAGAAATTTAGTTGTGAATGTTTGATTTGTTATTTCTATGTTACTTGTTGTGTCATAACAAGTAATAAATTGTAGATCACGTAAAGTATAACTTGGATAATAATAATCTTTAGAGTGGTGCACGTCTAGAATTGGACAATCAGGAGTTGGGGTACATGGTGAGCGTGCCATGGCTTTTTTCTGGGAAATCGGTTGATCGCCATTCCTATTTTTCAAATGTTCTTCGATATCGCAGGTCATCTGGGAATACGGAGTCGCGTCCATATTTCGTCTTCCTAGGTGAAGGCAAGTTTAGATAAGATAACTCGGTCCAATGACTATTCCATTAAAGTAATAAAAAGATGTTTAAAATGTAATTCAGAAGAAGTTATCTCCAGAATGTTATACTGTTGTATTATTTTTTATCCCTGTATATTTTTTATTAGTATCATGTTAGGAATATTTATGTAATACTATGTAGTACTCAGCTTTGCTGATTATGTGTTTTGTGTGTGATTGTTGATCATGGCTTAGCCTTATTGATCCTCTGATGACCCTTCTTGGTGAGAAGATTCTTTATAGCATTGACATCTACAGGTTTGCAGATGTTGCATCATGGGGATTTAGGAATGGAGAGCTTGTGTAACAAATTGTTATATCTATTATTTAAGTAGGAACATATTATATTAGGTTGGTTTGAAGTAGACATTTATAGTGTGTTTGGTTTTAAGTACTTATTTATTTATTATATTAAAGTATGAAGTTTAGTTATATGTTTTCCGCTGCAAATTCTGAATAAGCCGATACATTATCACATGGGCGATAATGCTTTGGTAATTCTCTATGTTTAATATTGAAAATGTACTTTTGAAAAGAGAGAATTATCGGGGTGTTAAAAGGTGGAATCTGGGAGCTTTAGGTGATTTTCAAAACTTTTAGGCGCCTAACTAATTTACGAGTTATTTGAATAAACTCTTAGAATTGCTCCTACTTATATGTTTTGAAAAACGTTATTACCTTAAATTAGGAATAGGTATATAGTGTTAGGAATTTTTTAAAAGGTCCGAATTTTTTTTTAGATGGTCCGAATTTTTTGAAAAAATTACATTGTCCGAATTTTTTTTAGAGTCAAATTTTGTTTTTTCAAATTATATGTGGTTCGAATATTTTTTTTTATATGTCCGAAATTTTTTACATCAGTCGAATTTTTTTTTTAATAAAAGTTTGACACTTAGTATCATTATTTTATTTGAAATTATAAGGAGTGTCTACATTATTTTATTGTCTTTAAAGTTTTATCTATTGTATTCACTACTACATAATTGATCTAAGGTAACACTATAGGGTAACACTTTTTGAGATTCAACTTTCAATAACAAATAGGTAACATTTTAGTAACACTTTATTGATATGTAACACTTACATGTAACACTTTTTGATAGGTAACACTTTGACGGTAACACTTTTTCATAAGTAACAATTTGACGGTAACACTTTTTCATAGGTAACACTTTTTCATATGTAGCATTTTAAGATAACACTTTTTCTATAGGTGACATTTCAACCCTTCAAGGTAACACATTTTGATATCTAACACTTCAAGGTAATACATTTTGATATGTAACACTTCAAGGTGACACTTTTTTATAAGTAGCATTTAGTTTTAGAGGGTAACACTTTTTTTGTAAGAACCACGTTTGTCTTTTACTTAAAGTACGTTTTAGGGTATTACATGGTTATTTAATATCTATACTAGCACTTATAGTCTTTTGAGGTACCGTTACAAAATATTAATTGTCCAAAACCCTTTTTTTACAATCGCAATTGGGTCCGAAAATAATTTTACCCTCACTAATTAATTTACTTTAAAGGTTTTTAATTGTATGAAAAATACAAATCCCAAAATCTCTTACATCGCCTATTGGAGCTTGAAGACAAGAGCTGCACAAGTTGCATAATAAGAGGTATGAGAGATGATGGTGTTAAATGAGAATTGCGAAAAATAGTTAGAACACTCGTTCTCTCTCTCTTGTATCACCGAACGTATAATAATAGTTGCCTTGTTTATGAAGCCCAAAGTACCTAAACAAAGACCCTCCTTTCCTTTTGAGGTAAGTTTTTTAACCCATAATTTAAATTATACACTGAATTAGTAAAATTAAAACCTATTAACAATTAAACTTAAAATCTATCAAAATTAATTACCAAGTACTAACACCACCAACCACCACCATACATTCTCTGTCTTCTCATTATCAATTTGTTTCTCTCTCCTCTTTCTAGTTCCTTCCACCGCCGGCAGTTTCCCCTCACTATCGTCGTCACTTTCACCACCAGTCCACCTACTCTCTCACACCGCCACTCTAACTCTGTAATAGCCTCTTTTTAAGAATTTTTATTTAGAAGGTAATTATCATTATCAAGTTAATTAGGTTTCGAAAACTTTTATTTTATTTGAGTTGGAGTATGAATTATTTTGTCGTGTTGTAATATATTAATTTGTTTAATTTTATGAGGTTATTATTATTAGTTCGATCTTTTTTTAATTATATATATATATATATATATATATATATATATATATATAATATATATATATATATATATATATATAATATATATATATATATATATATATATATATATATTTTAATCGAAGAACAAAGAAAAGTACAACGGTGTTTTTTCCTTCTTGAAAACGATCTATTATGTCGTAGAAACTTACAACTAGGAATAAAAGGAAAAGGGTTCAATTTTCGCCAGAACATTGTTGATGTATATTATGGATTCTAAGTTTAAGTTGAGCGCTATTTGGCCCAAATAGGAAGCGAAAGTCAGATTCCCTTAATTTGGTTTTCTTAGTCGGTTGAAGGAGGTTTGCTTTTGTTGCTTTTGTCGGTTTAATAAACAAAACCCTAACTCCCTCGCTTATCTCGTCATTTTCTCAAAAACCCCAAGCCCCAAAATAGAGAACCCCAAACCCATCATTATCTCTCCCGTAAAACCCCACCCCTGCTTGCTCTACTTCAGGGGACTACCGCCTCGGCCGAAGTTTACCCCCCACCTTGCTGCTCGTCAGAGCTGTGCAATCGTCGGACCACGACCATGGCGTCTGTCCCAGTCTCTCTATCTCTGACTCCTCACATGGTTGCCGCACTTGCCAAAATTACGACACACTACCTTCGTGTTGTTATAGCTCCGTCTGATTTGCGCCGATTTGCCGCACCTACGGTGGTGCATTGTCTTGTCACCGAAACAGACCTCGCTTGTGTTGTTCGTCCTTGCTCCAAATGAGCAGATGTAAAACGTAGTACCTATTCATTCCAATTTCTGATTTCTTAATAAAATTTACAAATATCAAGCCCAAGTTAAGTTATTGTTGTTCTCTCTACTTAATTTCTATGTTAAACGTTGGGTTTTATGTTGTGTTTGAAGATTGCAGAGGGTTCATAATTCATATTGCCAGATATATTAGTGTATTTATTATATTTGTTTATATTTTATGTATAGGTTTGTGTATGGTTGGCTGCCTCTTCCTTATCATAGATTGCTCTAATTAATTTTTTTTTTACTAACTTTAGCTTACTAATGAGCAGTGACTGCTATTAAGCTTGCTGGAAATTTCATCATCTACAACAGTATTCTTCACTGTTTGATTTGTGATTTGTAACATAGTACTTATTCTTTGACAACATTCTTTCTGAATTTAGTTAAGCTCATTTCTGAGTCCTTCCATTTAGGAGCAACTTCTTCTTCATCTGTAACTCCTTTTAGTGTACTATTCTTCTCTTCTTTTTCCATGTCACTAATAAGAACACCAGGAGGTAATTCTTCACCATTAATTCTGGATATTTGCTCAAGGACTTATAGTACCTCTCTTTTTCTACCTTTCAAGCACAAGTATCTTGGCGACTTCAGAGTAATGAAATAGAATACAAGCAAGATAAATGAATGTGATTTCATGGAATATGTTAATGATGAAAGGGGGGGTGGGATGGGGGTTTTGTGCAGGGGGGCTGGTTGGCAGGTTGTGCAGGTGCAGTTGCAGTATATGTTAATGATGATCAATTTTTTTTTGTAGGAAGTACCATATAAAGATCAGATTATAAAAGATACAGTTGGAGAAGTAATGAAGATGTTCAAGGAACAACTCCCTCCTGAAACTTTTGCTAATTTGACTCGATCACTCGGCGACGTGTCATCTGATTTAGAAATCACGGAGCATCCTTCTAAAGATACGAATGAACAAGAGCTTCAACATGTATTTTTTAATTATTGTAGTCCATATATATTTTTGGTATGGCCGGGTAATGTACCGCCTATTGTAGTAAATCGGGTACCCAGTTATCCAGAAAAAATAATGTTTCTTTGGAAATTTTCACCGATATGCCACGTTGGGCCATGCTCTACTGAACTGTCATACTAATAGATGTATACAAAGTAGAGGATTGGTCTACAATGATGCATACTGAAGCTAATTTAGGGGAGGGTTAAATATCAAAGCTAATATTGATCAAATTACGTAAGTGGAAGTGTTGATTTATGTCATAGAGACAGCAATAAAACTGGGTGATCTTTTACCATACTGTAAGACAAGTAGTTTCCTGTTATGATATGACATTAAATTCTTAAAAGAAATAGTTTTCTGCTACCCAGATGAGTTCCGTTTTCTGTTGTATCTGTTGGAAATATAACTTTTGAAATTGGCATGGAACTTTTACCATTACCACTATTTGTTAGCAGCTGCTAGATGTGCTAGATGTTGCGTTAATGATCATCTGGACGCTGGGCTGCATCGAGAAATGACCAAACTTCATTTCATGTATTGTCTATGAAATATGGTCAAGATTGGCCTACTTTAGTTGGTTGGACGCCCTCCTTCTCACATCAAGAAACTTTTATCTTATCTTAAAAAAAGCATCGTCAATGATTAATTGGCTCAAAGTTGATGGATTATGTCATGAGCCATAATAATGGTTAGAATTATATATAGTCATTTGTATCGGTGGCAGGTCATGACATTCAAAATGTGGCCTAAAGATAACATCTCCCCTATTGTGTTGTAGGACCTATAATTGATTAATGAATATGAGAATTTTCCCATCAAAAGAAAAGGTGGGTCCTTTCTTCACTATCCGAGTATCTGTGCTTGAACCAACACTTAAGCTCCACTTTAAGAAGGAGAGATGGAAAAGAAAAATAAATTTACGATAAACCTTTTGCTTTAAATGGCCTCTAGCTAAACATATGGGTGCACCAAGTATATCACTAGTTCTAATTTTTTTATTTTGGCAGACTAGATTTGTTATCATATAAGACTTTGAAGTTTTTTTTTTCCTTACTGCAGGATGATGGAAATAATGGCGGATTAGAGTAGCAAGCATGCATGATACATCGAGAAGCATGCGTACATGGATAATGGAATTGAAGAATAATGAAAGAATGACCTTAAGATTGATTTAGGTTTATTCAAGGAGAGATGTATATATTATGATTTTATGATTTAATTTTCAAATTAACTATTTATATTTTGGATGCAATAGTATGTTTTCGATTGAGTATACTCTTTGGCTCATTTTTTACAATGGTCGTTGAGTATTTCTACTCATTTATATCAATAATATCATTTTATTTCCTCTTCAATTATTATGTTTATACGTTTTACTATATTATCATTGTATATATGTCGTTAAATTAAAGAATGTTACTATAAGATATGTGAAATAGAAGTGTTACACTATAAAACTAGCTGATAAGAAGTGTTGCCAAATATCTAATAGAGTGTTACATATGCTGATTTAAAATGATATATAATATTTAACAAGTGTTACTATAAGTCAAGAGATGACATAAAAAATGCTACTATAGACGAAAAAGTGTTACATAAAACATTATTAGTAACACTGTAAAAATGCTACATTAGTTTTAAAAAAAGTGTTACGTTAGAGAATTTTGAGTAATACTTGAGAAAGTGAAACATTAGCATTGAAAAGTGTTACCTTAGAGAATAGGTAGCACGGGCAGATGTTTCACTTATAAAAGTATTACATATGACCTAAAGCAACACTTTTAGGTCATTAAGTAACACTTTTGGGGTGATACTTTAGGCCAATTATGCACTAGTGATTGTGAGAATGGGTAATATAGGAAGGGCATATATGATAGAAATATTTTATGCTTCCATTGAATAGTTAGTAACTCCATAGAGTATTTATTTATGCTTTAAGATTAGTTCTTGGAAAGTAGTCAAGCTAAAATGATTTAGCATCTTTATATTGTTGAAGAATAAGTTGGTTATTTTGGATTGGAAAATATTCTTATTATGATTTGAGGAATGAAAGTTATTATTTAGGTATTTGAGTTGAGTGAGAATATATTTTAGTACGAGAAAAGGGGAATATTTTCTTTAATTATTGTGATTGGATGCATTATTTGATCCTTATGTGATTATTAATGTGAATATATGATTGTTATGTTCCATAATGTGCGAACTTAGTGTTATAGTAACTTCATGCGAAATTTTTTGTTGATGCGATCTTTATGGTCAAATCAAATGTTGCCTTTGTATAAAATGACAAGTAAGTGTGAATCAAAACCAAAGTAGAGTTATATTAAATTTCATTTGCGAAGTAGAGTGCCAAACAACAATGATGCTTTAGCTTTTGCTATTCGCCTATTGGCAGAGAATTTGGCTCATGAAAGAGCTGAGTGTCCCGATCCTGCTGGGGACATGTTGAGAGACTAGCTAAGATTAAACTGTCGTACCTTAAGGGGTACATTGATCTTACCTCTTACAGAGTTGGATTAGGGAGTTTGAAAAGATTTTTGGGACTGTGAATTGTCCTGAACCTATGAAAGTAGGTCAAGTTATACTGTGTCTGAAAGATGAGGCTGACTTATGGTGGAAGGAGAATGAGACTAGACTTAGTGTTGTGGAAGATTTAGCTGGGAGTCTTTTATTGCTGCTTTAAGAGGAAAGCTTTTATGAGAAAACTGAAGGCCCAAGAGTTTATTAGCCTTAGGATGGGAAGCATGACTATCTTTGAGTATTATAACAAGTTTATAGCATTGTCTAGGTTTGCACCTGAGGTAGTAGCCACTGAGGAGTTAAAGGCTCAGTGATTTGAAGTTATTGATTTGAGCAAGGTTTGACTAAGGAAATTCAATTGGGGTTAGTAGATTTCGAAGTTATTGATTTGCCTATTAGTATTCCTACTGGGACACTACTACAAAAAAGGCCTAGGAAACCGGTTGAAAATGGTCTAGGAAACCAGACTATAACACATCTCCATCTCACAGGTGTCCTAGGTTAAGAGATCGGTTATAATGCCTGGTTTCTTTGTTTATTTAGGAGACCGGTTGATATGTAAAACCAATCTCTTAGATTAGTGTACATATACTGGGCCTGTTCGGCAAAAGTAGCTGTTGGGTAGCTGTTGGCTGTTGGAGTAGCTGTCAGATGTTCGGGTAGCTGTTAGCTGTCAACTAGTAGCTGTTAGCTTTTAGCTGTGAAAGTCGATGTTTACAATATAAGTGTTCGGTAAAAGTAGCTGTTGTGATTATATATGATAAAAAAGACATTATTTAATTATAATATTAATTATAATTATATGATTAATTACTATATGGTTAAATCAAATGTTTATATTATGAACACGATGCATTATTTTCTTTTCATAACAAATAAATTTTAGTTGGATTTTATGACTCTTAATATAGTATTCAAATGTATACACTTTATAAAAACTAAAACCATCTTGTAATGAATAAAATATGAAAAAATAATATTATTTCAAATAATTCAATAATGTTGTCTAGCTCCCCAAATAAATTTAGCATAAATTTAAAATTAGGATTGTGAAACACTAAAAAAATAAAATGGCATTCATATGTATTAACTAAAAAGCAAAAATAGTCTTCAGCAGGAACACATTCTACAAAAACTAATATCCTTTACATTAATTTACTTGGCTACGTTTAGCTCGCCATAAAGATTCAGCTATACGATCACGAATAATCTGCATTTCAGTAGAGCTTCCCGTTCTAATTCCACCATCTGAAGTAACATGAACATCAGGAAGCTTCGACGAGGGTATAAAATCAGGATACTCCTCTAAAACTCTAAAAAGGGGGTCATTGGGTGAATTTATTCTAATATAGTTATGCAATGCAAATGTAGCAACTATAATTTGTATTTGTGTCTCAACATTATATTGTGGCATGTTAGTAAGTACTTTCCACCTCTGCTTCAGGACTCCAAAACATCTCTCAATGCAACTTCGAAGAGATGAGTGCCAGTGATTAAAAGTTTCTCGATCATCTCGTGGCGGTGTGTGTTTAAATTGTTCTAGATGGTACCTTGTTTTGGGATATGGTACCAAATAACCCTTTCAATCTGGATACCCTTTATCAGCCAAGTAGTACTTACCTACATGAAAATTTGATTGAAGAAAAAATAATTTATTAGCATGTATCACATACTATATTCCCAAATTTGTAAAATTATATTCAAACATAAAAATGATTTGTAAATAAAAATACCTTCAGGTGGCTTAGGAAAATTTAGTTCTGGAGTTTCAATCGCATGAAGAAAAACCCGAGTATCATGTGCTAAACCTTCCCAACCCGCTGATACAAATGTAAAACACATATCAAAATCACAGACAGCCATTACATTAAATGTGGGAATTCTTTTCCTTCCTCTATAAGGCATTTGTTGATCCTCAGGTATACATGCTGTTATGTGTGTACCATCTATACATCCAATACAATCCTGTAAGAATATCATATAAATTTCATATTAGACATATAGAATCATTATAGTATTATACATACATAGGACACAAATAGAAACCTTAAATAAAATGTACCTTAAAAAATGGCATATATATTTTATCTTGAGCTATTTTTACAGGCACACTTGTGAAATCGGGATCACAAGGCTTTATAATATCATGTGCAAGACTCTTCACCTTTCGACAAGAAATTGAATTAAGAACTTCATGAATTGCTCTACTTATAGAATCACTAGAACGTTGAAAACGCTCACCAAGAACTCTATTTGAGGCACCTTGAGCAATTGCGTACAAAAATATGCCGACTTTCTCGAAAATAGGCATGTTACTACTAGCTTTCAACCCATAATTTAATGATAAGTCCTTACATAATCTCAAAAATAATTGAGGCACCATCCTAAATGCATTGACACATCGAATAGGGTGGCCATTTATCACTTCTTTCATCCACATATCCCTCGTTAAAATTGAAGTCATGCAAGGTTCCTTGTAAATGTACTTATAATAATATGTAATTATTAGAGACATTGTGTACGCTATTGCAATACACATTTTGCGTTTTCTTTCGACATTCATATTATGTTGAACCTGTCAATTATGAAGCAAACCACAATTATATTCACCATAAACAAAGAATTTAGTAAATTCATATGAAATATAAATTCAACTACATTCTCAAAAGAAAAAGATACAAGAAACTTATTATCCATACACTTCAAACACAATAAAAACATGTAAAAGCAAATAAGAAATTAGTCTTAAACTAAAGATGCTTCTATGCTTGTTTTTCTCGTTAAGCAAGTATTGCAACCACTTAACCCTAGTTTCATCATCCTCCATACTAAAAAAGACTTCCCTACTACTGGGATCCTGAATTACAGTAGTAGCATAAAACCACAAATCACTACATTTTTCTAATTCGTAATTTTCTACCATACGATTAAGCATTTTTATTGCTACAGGGATTGTGGACATAGATGGATCAATGCTATCAACAGAGCTGCTTTTACTCATAAGTTTGACACATTGTGACATTTCGCTTATTTCCTTAGCCAACATGGCAGATCCAGCAGACTACCTTCTTGCACGCTTCAATGGTACACTATTCTGCTTTGTCATAGGTTGCTTCTTAGAAGAATGCATGTCATTATCTGCACCTTCACTAATTACTTGTGAACCACCTCCTCGATTACCTAAGGTGGCACCATTTCTTGCTTGTTCCACAAAATCTCGAAAAAAGTTCCCTTCATCTAATAATTCAGTTGTAAAATCATTAACTCTACAATTTTCTACAAACTCTTCCTTAGTATTTTCATTCCCTACTGTAAGTCTTCAATGTGGTCCATTGAGGGTACATAAACATTTTCACCTGTTGCATACGAGTCTCCAAATAATTTATCCCAATTAGTTTCAAGAGTTGAGTTGACACCCCTGTGTCGAAACTTTTTTATATCTGGATTTTCCTACAAAAATAAACAATACTTGTATTAAATTCTACTAATTGTTATCCTAGTGTTGTTGAAAATTATATTACTAAAAATCATTATGGATAATAAATATTAACGCACCTTGATTTTTCTTTGCCACCACTCATCTGATGCATCAATTTTTCCAGAATTCGGATCCCACCCGAGACCAGTTTTCGAAGATTTTAATTTAGTCCAATTACGCCTGTCTTCTCATTGTATCATATTTATGCTTGCAACTACTCAAGTTACTAAATGGACAGTCAATTTTTTTTCCACGTCTATTTGGATTTCCTTCGACTTGAAACATTGTGATCGACCATTGTCTTTAATGAATTGAAGGCATACTTCACACAGGATGATAGTGTCCTCATCAGTCCACTTAAATACCTCTTTCGTCCCTTCTTCATTACTAGATGAAGCCATCTACATATTTAACATAACCATGAAGAATATAAAATCTTAATTACCAAGCTAATTAATAGCAATAATAATAACAGAAACAAAGCAAAATTATTGAAGGAAACAAAGAAAATCATGCTTAAGAAGATAAATGGATAAAAATCTAAATGTGGTAATTAAGATTTTGTCAAAGTATTGGGCCTGTTGTCAAAATATTAATCACCCTTCTTATCAAAATATAATGTTAAATAGTGGAAATAAGAAAGAAAATCTATGCTTCACCTATTCTAGTTGATCACCTGTGCCATTTACACCAAGTTAGCATCCACCATCATACACAAACTTCCATTCTCTTTCTATGGATCACTTTAGAGGAGAGGGATAAAACCTGGTCAATTGTGCCAAATTTCGTAACCATTGTCTATGGACCGAGATTGAAGGAAAGAGTGTCCAGTTTTCACCATATAATACTATTAACTCTTAAAAGTCTTGATCTAGTCATGGTAGAATTCTAACATTAATTGGTCAATTTGGAGGAAAAATTAAGTAAAAGCAACAACAAAAAGACACAGAAGTGTTGGAAAGAAATAACAAAGAGAAAAGATTGAAAACAATGAGCAGCGAAAGGAGGAGCACATATAAGATATTGGGGAACAATTCTCCTTGCCCCTGCCAAAAATAGAGTTACTTACCCATTTTGGCTCACATAACTATCTGGCTCTCACCAGATGACAAAGCTGTGTCATGAGCAATTAGCGTATAATAAAGGTGACAAGAAAACAAGATCAACACTAGGCCAATAAATAATCTATGTGATTGCTAGATAATTTCTTGCTTTATCCCAATGGTTAATAAATTAGCTCTCTAAACAGATGCTCAACAACTCTTCAGAATTTCCAAGGAAGATACTCTACAACTTACTATTTTCTGTGTCTGCTTATGCGTGCTTTATGGAGGTGGAGGTGGGGTGGAGAGTGGGGGGAAGGGGGATACTTCCACCAACTCAAGGCAGAGATATAGACATACCATGAATACAAGAGGGCCTAATAACCTGGATATGACAGCTACTATTATCTCACAAAAATGTTGAGCTATCCACTATATCACACATATCATATCATAGAAGTTTGCAAATGCTAGAAAGGCAAAAACCAAATGTAATAGCCCTATTTTTAAGAACCTTTATTTAAAAGCTAAAAGTGGATAAGACAATCATTCTTAATGGTTAAGAAAGCTTGTGGATAAGCATTACCATTCTTAATGGTTAAGAAAGCTTGTGGATAAGCATTATCATTCTTAATGGTTAAGAAAGCTTGTGGATAAGTACTATCATTCTTAATGGTTAAGAAAGCTTGTGGATAAGTACTATCATTCTTAGTGGTTAAGAAAGGTTGTGGATAAGTACTATCATTCTTAGTGGTTAAGAAAGGTTTTGGATAAGCACTAACATTATTAATGGTTAAGAAAGCTTGTGGATAAGGCACTATCTTTCTTAATGGTTAAGAAAGGTCAAGATGATAAGAACCATCATTCTTATTGGCTAAGAAGGCTTTGGAAACCAATAGATAAGTTAGAAAGTCCTTGAGAGCCTTAAACATTAAGATTATGAAAATCGTTGGAGATTGTTTTATCGGGTAACAATGACCTTCCAGTTAAAGAGCCTTTCGGGATTGAATTCGAGCTCAGAACCTAACCAAACTTGATATATGACATGCTTGAGATGTCTTAAGGTTAAAATGGTCATTTAAGCCCAAGAATTACGTGGCTTAATAAGGTAAATTGCTTACATAGTAAAACCTGGCCAGCTGAAATTACAGCTCAGACCTATGCTCAAAGAAAGCTGCTTAGCAGCTACTTAAGTGTCGATCTCTCGAAGACCTTTTTATGCATGAAAGCCAACACCTTAGGCTAACACCTCAAGCAAGAATCACCCAGAAACTCCAAGAAACCGACCTTGCCCAGAACTCATTTCCCTCCTCTTAGGGTACCGCCAGAACAGCCTATAAAAGACTATTCTGGGTTTTCGTCTCCTTTCTCTTATTTTCTCCTCTTGGACACCCACTTTTCTCTACATAGAACTCTTCTAAACATACATACAAAGTAGTTCAAGCTTTGGTTCCAATCTTTAGACCTTAAAATCATATAGATACCTTGCTCAAAGATCACATAAGTTGCTGTAAGTTCAACAGTTTACACCTCTTGTATTTAAGCTTAGTTTTTCATATCTATAAGCTTGTTGAAACTAATCTTTAGCATTTTATACATTCAGGGGAAGCTGTAGGAGTAGTAAACCAAGTGGATTAAGGAATTTCGTGGCTTTAAGCATCCTTAGTTAAGGTACACACTTAGTTTGGTTTTACCCTAGAGATTTCCATACCTACAGTTAGGTTATTGTTTCTTTCTAGTGTAAAGCATGTTTATGAAATGAATTTATGTATGATGTATATTTTATTATGTGTATATTGAGTATATTACATGAGTATAACATGCTAAGGTTCATTAGAGATGTTTTATTTGACCTAAACAACACTTATACACTAAGTAATACGATTATGCTTCTTAATGGAATGTGCTTAGTACATGGAGTTGTGGAGTAATTGTGATGATTGAGGTGGAGTTGTTATGTTATTGTTGTTGTGGAGTTGTTGTGGTGGTTGTGGTGAAGTTGTTGTGGAGTTGCTATTGTTGTTGTTGCTCTGTTGTAGTAGTGTTGTTGGGTTATTGTTGTTCTGTCATTGTGGTTGTGGTGGTGATGTGAATTAGAAGTAGTCATTATATAGAGTTCTAGTTCTGTTAGGATTCTATGTAAATTAGGGTTTTAATTTCAGCATTATTTTTAATTAAGTGTTTGAGTGATAAAGGAATCCTATTATACTTAGGAGTCTAATTCCTTATCAAAGTCAAATTAGGAGTCTTATTTTATTAGTAATAGGCGTGTGAAGTGTGATATAGGATATTATTTATCTTGATACTTAAGATAAAGATAGATAAGAT
Source organism: Beta vulgaris subsp. vulgaris (assembly GCF_026745355.1). Classification (NCBI taxonomy): domain Eukaryota; kingdom Viridiplantae; phylum Streptophyta; class Magnoliopsida; order Caryophyllales; family Amaranthaceae; genus Beta; species Beta vulgaris. The sequence continues at coordinate 35,956,219 of NC_079209.1, forward strand.
TAGGTTTATCTTTTAAGCTTTACTAGTTCTAATAGGTTTAGGAAAACTTGTACTATATAATGAGTTTTTCGGCCATCAATAATAGTTAGAGATTGATTTTGAGTTAATTATTGTTTTAGGAGAGAATCCACAAAGTTTCAGGAGTGAATCCACAAAAACCCCAGTTGAACTTTAAGTCGAAATACGCCTAAGTTCTTCATATCCGGTTACTAATTGTTATTGCGACGAAATACGCCAGTATACTCAAAGTTACATTAAAGAAACAACTAAAAATCCAACCTTTCATAAAGAAAAGCCACTAAACTACACCAAGAGCCCAAACCTAGTGAATTCTTCCATAAAGAATCACATCAAGTGGTGTGGCTGCTATTACACCAACGCACACCATCGCCTCGCCTTCGTCTGCTGCTGCGTCGCCAAGCCTCGCCTAGCCTTCGTCTACTGCTCGCAGCACTCGCATACTCCATCACCCAGCATCGCCCACGCATCTCGCGCACCCGCAACCTCGCGCATCACTCGCGCGCACCTCCCTCGACTATTGCCTCGCAAAATCCATCGCCAAGCCTCGCCAGCCCATACCACACCCAACCCGACGAACAAAATTCCCACACTATGCCTGACGACATTGCCTCCTTGCACGCTGCCATTCAGGCTACCAATGACCAAGTGCAACAACTTGTTGCCCAGATGGCTGCTATGTCCACGCGATTCACCACCTTTGAGCGTGACATACATTTTTCCCGCCCACCTCCCCATCAACCTCGACGTGAGGATGATTTACGGTTGGCTGACCTACCAACCTTTGATGGCGACCTCGATCCCGAAGCATATTTGGAGTGGGAAAGCAGATTGGATAGGTTCTTTGACCACAAGAATTTGAGTTATGGCTCTCGGTTCTCTTACGCTATCCTCAAGCTCACAAAATATGCGTCCCTATGGTATGAGTCTACACGTACACGCCGTGCCCGTGAGGAAAAACCGCCTATTGATTGTTGGTCATCTCTCAAAGTTAGGATGCGTAAACGCTTTGTACCAAGAACATACCGCCAAGAACTCTTTGTACGCCTCAATGCCTTGCGCCAATCCACCATGACTGTCGAACAATATATAAAGGAGTATGAACGCCTCCATATGGCGTGTGATGTTAAAGAGGAGGATGAATAGAAAATTGCGCGCTTCCTTGTTGGTTTGCATCGTTCCATCGCCAATTTGGTGGAATTACAATCCTATGTGACGTTTGATGATGTTTGTGTTCTAGCGTCCAAAGTTGAACGCCAACAATCCAAGCGCACCCCTTGGTTTACCCCTCCTTCCACCTCGACGGATACTACGCACAGCCCACCTTCGAGTGAAAAGGCCTCACTTGACTCGTTGAGTGCGCCACCCAAGCCTGCCGCACCATCCTCGAACGCATCTCCTACGATCTCTGCTGCTAATGCCACGCTTAGGTCCAAGAAAACGCAATGTTTTCGTTGCCAAGGCCTCGGACATATAGCTAAGCATTGCCCTAACACCACTCTCACCACACGTGAAGAATTGGTGCTCTATTTGGCCGAAGAAGTGCACAACCCTCCTGCTTCTATGGATGAGGATGATTTTTGGTCGAACCAACCTATATGTGAACCAGAACAAGAGCATCCTTCATTACTCATTCGTCGCTCTTTGTTATGTCTAGCCATGATGATTCTGTGGATGAGCAACGTACTAACTTATTCCATTCAAACTGCATCATCAAGGGTAAAGTTTGTCCTTTTATTATAGATAGTGGTTCATGTACTAACGTTTGTGATGTGTCTATGGCTGAAGCATTAAATCTGCAAACGCGCAAGCATCCACATCCCTATAAACTCAGCTGGTTAAATGATGATGGCATTTGGGTACGTAAACAAGCTTTAGTTGGTTTTCGTGTAGGTGAATACATGGATCAACTATGGTGTGATGCTTTGCCCATGACTGCATGCTCATTATTATTAGGAAGACCATGGCAAAGTGATCGACATGTGATGCATAATGGGAAAACTAATGCATACTCAGTTTTAATGGGGGATAAACGCATGATCTTGCAATCTTTACCACCTAAATCTAGGCGCCCCAAGGAGAAGGATATCCAAGACAAAGCTCATGTATGCATAAGTTCATGTCATCATGAAGTTCTAAAAACTGCACAAAACAAGAAGGAAGGGAGACAATAAGTTCTACAATTACGCCAAGGTTCTAAGATGGACTTAGGAGACAAAGTATGGTTGTCACTTGCTGCTCAAAAGCTTCATGTGAATCATAAGGATGGAGAGCCTATGGATGAAGGACCATTTGAAATTGTGGAAAAGATAGGCTATGAAACATTCAAAGTGCTGCTAGGAAATGGCATATGTGCAACATTTCCTTCATGTGATTTGGTACCATGCTTTCCAGACTAAAACTTGTGGACAAGTTTTTTTCTAGAGGGGGAGTTTGATGTGAATTAGAAGTAGTCATTATATAGAGTTCTGGTTCTGTTAGGATTCTATGTAAATTAGGGTTTTAATTTCAGCATTATTTTTAATTAAGTGTTTAAGTGATAAAGGAATCCTATTATACTTAGGAGTCTAATTCCTTATCAAAGTCAAATTAGGAGTCTTATTTTATTAGTAATAGGCGTGTGAAGTGTGATATAGGATATTATTTATCTTGATCCTTAAGATAAAGATAGATAAGATTAGGTTTATCTTTTAAGCTTTACTAGTTCTAATAGGTTTAGGAAAACTTGTACAATATAATGAGTTTTTCGGCCATCAATAATAGTTAGAGATTGATTTTGAGTTAATTCTTGTTTTAGGAGAGAATCCACAAAGTTTCAGGAGTGAATCCACAAAAACCCCAGTTGAACTTTGAGTCGAAATACGCCTAAGTTCTTCATATCCGGTTACTAATTGAGTTATTGCGACGAAATACGCCAGTATACTCAAAGTTACATTAAAGAAACAACTAAAAATCCAACCTTTCATAAAGAAAAGCCACTAAACTACATCAAGAGCCCAAACCTAGTGAATTCTTCCATAAAGAATCACATCAGGTGGAGTTGCTGTGAAGTTGCTGCATATTGTTGTTGTTGCGCCGTTGTTATGGTTGTTGTTGTAGTTGTGGTGGCTATTGTAGAGTAGTTGTGATGGTTGTGGTAGATTTATTATGTTGTTGTTCTGTTGTTGTGGTGATGTTGTGGTAGGTTACAGTTAAAATAGTTTACTAGTTTGGAAGATGAATTAGTTTGGATATGATTAAAAACGTTACGATGATGTGTCCAGAGCTAGTATCATATGGTTTACAGTTTAAGTATATATATCCAAAGTAATTTGGGAATATGATTTACTTAGGTTTTTTATGAAAATAGTAGGTGGTGGTTTCTGTTGTTGGTTGTGCTGATGTATTGTGGTTGTGTTGTTCTGCTATTGTGCTTAATGTTGTGTTATTGGTGTTGGTGTTATTGTTGGTGGTGGAGGTGATTTATTGTTGTTGGTGCTGTTGTTATTATGTTGTTGTTGTATCGTTCTTATTGGATAGTCGTTGTTGATGATGCGAGGGAAGTCATAATCCTTAGAATTGGGAGACTGTTATAATTATTGTAGTTGGAGTTGATATGTATGAAGTCGAGTTATGAGTTATGGGAATGACTTCATTAATTTCTAATTGCGGGATTCAGTTTGATTAACATAATGGTTGCGTTAGAAGAAGATAATTAGAATAATTAAGATTGGTTGTTGATTATTGTTATTGTTATGAGGTGATTATTGGAGGATGACTAGGAATTGAGTATCATTCGGAATTATGAAGGAGATTGTATTATTGGAATTGTTCGAAAATATTATGTTTCTTAAAATATGATTTGGTATGATAATGAGGAAATGATTCGAATATGAGTTAAGACCAGATAAGGTCGAATATGGTGTTATGTTATGAGTATTGAGGATTCAAGTATGAATCATTAAATATCTTATTTTTATAAATATGAAAAAGAGGCATGAATAGGCACCCCGAGATAGGGCGGGTAGAGTCCCTAGCTGTTGCCTTCCAGGAAGGGCGAACTCCTGGCATTATAGGACATGTCCGGGTAAGTCTTGCAAGCATAACAATAAAAGGCTGGGTGACGGCCCTCAATAGTTTGGAGACAGCTGCAACTGCGTGGTATCCCTCTCCACTCGCGTTCATGCCAAACGATTTGATTTTGTGAAACTATAATAACTGAGTTAAATGTGATTATCTGTTATTATAACTATGTGTTAGTTTTCAAAATACACCTAAACTTGTATTTTCTATCATACAGTGTGTACTCAGCTTTGCTGATAGTGTTGTCATTTCTGTGGCCTGTCACTTGGTGGGTGGCAGAGTGAAATATTGTTGCAGGTTTGGTGTTGTGAGCTCAGAATTCTGAAGTAAAGCAAGATCAAGATGTCGTCGTAGCTTATGGATTGAGTTTGTATTCTAGTTAGTTGATTAGAGAACAATTATTTATTGTTCCTTTGTATATGACTTTTGGGAATTATGGTGGAGTTATTGGTGTAATTGAAGTCTTATATAAAGGATTTTGTTTTGTGGGCCAGTAACCCACGGGTTTAGGATCGTTTTATAGGTTATGTTTCCGCTGCGAGTAAATGTTTAATCCGAGGCTTATTAAGTATTTATTGTGATTAGTGGATCTTAAGTGTATTTACCTAGCAGCTCGGGAAAACGGGCTGTTACACCAAAACCCAGCTAATCTGATTTTTCTGTGTCTATAATCTGATTTTTTCACAGCTGTACCTCGTTTCCTCTTTCCCAGAAATCCTAATCTTCAAACTATATACAGTCTTTTTAGCTCTGAAGTTCTCATGTAATTGAATGTTCCACTAGTAGAAATTGAGGAGATACGACATTAATATTGACACAAAACATATCACCCAAAACAGTAAGTTGTCAGCTTCTTTACAGAGGAGAGTCTTGCTCCTTCCTGCTACCTCCATCTTTTGCAGTGGTATGCTGAATAACATGATGCTGTACCTCTTTAATAAGTAGCAATTCTCATGGCTAATGCATTAAAAGCTTAATGCATTTGTAGTCACACTGTATCCTATCATCCAATACTAGCAATTTATAATGAGTAAAGACCCAAATAGGTCAATACAAGTACAAGTGATTGCAGAGAGTTTAGAGTGAGAAACCAAGTATGTTATATTTCTTTCATTGTTAGCCAGCAATATCAGTTCTCTCTCCTCGTAACTTCCTTTTTTGTACAATATTGAATACTACTTTCCTCGAGCTCAGATTCTCCAAAATCAGCGATTGAGAATGCATGAACTGGGTAAATAGGGAGGTTCTTGGAATTTAGTGGCACATGATTTTGTAAGAAATTGAATATGGATAGAGAACTCTGATTATAGTTTATTTTAATTTTGAGCTGATCATGGAGTTTTTATATATTAAAAGAAGTCATCTCGCAAACAAATTAAGCTAATAACAACAGCAATTAAGCTCATCAATACAAAAACCACTTAATTCAATTTCCTCAAAATCAATCAAATTGAACTCAAGTAAACACCCCCCAAAAAAAAACCCCACAACTATAACCCAGTCAAAAACCCATTTTTTCCAATTCAACTATTAAAACATACTCACTTAACAATCGATCAAACAAAAAATTAAACCCCCCCCCCCCCAAAACCCACAAACTAAAAAAAATCAGCAATCAAATTAAGCAACCAATAACTCAGCAATAAAGGTAATTTTTTAGATAAATCACATACCTTGGTTTCAGGTGATTGAATCTCTTGTGATAATTATGAACACAATGGCAAATGAAAGAATCTGTACAATGCAAAATTCATACTTTGAAAGAAGAGGAGCAAAAAACTCAGTCATAAAGTTAAATATAATGAAAGAGAGAGGAATTATAGATTTACCTGAGGAAGAAATTTGGAGATGTTACTGTTAATTCCCAAAGAATTTGTAAACGTATATATATTGTTATTCTGGGATACTGAAATGTAGAATATCATGCATAGAAGAAGTTATAGCGCCTGAATAATAGAGATTTTGTTAATCCCAAATTTTCATCCATAAAAAGTGGATTCTTTTTCAAAGATTCAAGGTTGTAGAGTGATGCACATCAGCTATGGATGATTGGAGGTGTGGAGATGAGAGCTTGTCGCCTTATTTTCCTCTGAAAAAAAAAGTGTAGAATGCTGCTACCATAAATTGAACGTTATAAAAGATGACGTTTGGGAAAAGCTATCCAAAAGCTACTTTCAATTCCAACAGCTACTCCAACATCTACTTCGCCATACACTTAATTAGTGTTTTGACTTAGTCAAACACTAAAAGCTAGTGCAAAAGCTGTTGCCGAACAGGCCCACTGTGAAAAGAGGCTAGGAGACCAGTTAACATTTATAACCAGTCTCCTTACCTTACCCTTTAAAACCAGTTATTAACCATAACCGATTTCTTAGGTGTATTACATGTTTTTTTTTTAATTAAATGTTACAATATACATACATTATTATCTGCTCCTGTATTTGTGGTTCCTTGTATATACGCCTTTAAAAAAACAAATCTATAAATAACCACAATAATAATATTATGAAACAAAAATTCCTGCTTGCTTTATTTATAATGTAAAAAATATTCGATACATTTAATTCACATACAAAATCAATTTCACTAGTCAAAGCATCAATCTATTCCAATAATTAATGTCTTAAAAATAAAATTTCTATAATCTAATAATATCTATGAAAATTAAAATTCTAACTTGAGCAAAATAATATGTACAATTGAAACTTGACCATTGTCTTCAATCTCCATCGTCTTGTGTTTGATTGTTTAAATATTTCACCCACGTATCTCTTAGCTCGTCAATCATCTCTTGCGAATAAGTGCTAGAAATCCCAAGAAAGTACTACAAAATAATTACAAAGAATTATAATTAGAACTAGTATATCATATTTTATAACTTTCATATATACAAACTCGATAAGAAAAAATCAAAGCAAGAATAATCGAATTTCTAAACCATAATCGAATTTCTAAATGATTCCTAATTTTTAAGTTTCTAGTTTATGTTCTTTCAAAAAACAACAAAGTTTCCAGTTTATGAAATGTACATAGATTTAGTTATTTAAAACAGTTTTATCGAATAGGTTTTGTTTTCACTATTTGAAAAATTAAACAACAAAACCACCATAACAAAACCAGATGCAACCAGAAATAAGACTAACTTTTTCTTATCAATGTCCGGAATGTCACTCTTTTCAGCCTTCTCTACAATCACCTGCATAAATTGGTCAACTAGGTGAGAATTACTGAGTCGCTTGGCAATATATAAATTATAAAACACAAATACTACTAATAACCATAATCAGTCAACAAGTAAAGCATCTTACAGGAATTCTATCAGGATATTTCTCCCTAATGCGAGCTTCTGCTCGTCTCTTTTCTGAAAAAGTAAGAAAAACTTCAATTCACAAACAAGAAAACAAATAGGGCTATAGCTCATAAATTTGTATTAACTTTCTAAAAGATGGCTTGTTCCTGCCACTCCTGCCTGCCTCCCTACCAGCATAGTGGCTGCTCCACATCCCTAAGCTTGACTAAATCTCATCCTGCGCTTGTCCGGGCCACCACCTTTATATGAACTCTTTGATCACCTCTGGTAACAATGTTGAATAATTGATACTCTAATATAGGTGTGGGAATTTGACATATTAATGTGGGCCAAAAACAAGCAAAATTTACCTACAAGGACGAGTACGATATTTAGATACATACTTGTCTCACTATTAGATAAATCTACGCAAGCTTAATTAATTTATACTTGATTCCCTTCAGAATGTCTATCTTTAAATCACTCATTTTCCTTGTACCTCTTAATGTCTCTATCTTACAGGTAAGGTTATAGTGTAAGGATCAAAACTTAATTGTTTAGTTTGGGTTTCATGGTATCAGATATCACTTTGAAGCCCTTAGCCGATGTTATTTCCCTAGGAACACTACAAGAGGGGGGGGGTGAATTGTAGGTGTAGAAATAAACGTAACTTTTTGCGAAAATTAAAACTTAAACAAATAAACAAGCTAGAGGAACACAAGGGATTTTTACGAGGAAAACCTTCTTGGGCCCAACAAGAAGAAACAACTTCGACCACTAGGGATTTTAAACTCAACTCTTTCACTAATTAGGCCAAATAACTTTGTTACAACCTAATTCTAACTCGAGCCACACCTTGAGTTCCTAAACTCAAGTTCCTGAGCCACTGTTCCCTTAACATTAGTTCCTCTCAACTTCACTCGAAGTTTTCTCACTCATACAAGCTTAACTCAAAGCCTCTCTCTTACAGGACTTCACTCAAAGTTCCCTTACCCCAAAAACCAAAATACAATTGATCAAAATAAGCTTAGTGGAATTAGAGTAAGAAAGCAAAGAACAGATGGCTATTATGAGAGAATGAAGGCACTGACACTTAATTAGTTAAACTCACTTAATTACTTAGTCAGACACATTTTGGAACTCATTTAGACTTCAATATTTATAGTGATAATCACAAAGAACGTGAGAGTAAAACTCGATTTCATGTTAACTCCATTAACCCATGATGTTCCTTCTCCTAAGGAACACGTTTCTCATCATGTCCCATGATCCCATGATCTCAATATGAACGTGGATATATTTTAGCCACAACTCCTAAAGATTAGGAGTTTCTTGAGTTTTATCCGAAAATCAATTAGTTAAAAACAGATTTTATCATTAAAACTGAATTTTTAATCTTTAAGAAAATATTATCTTTTAAACAAATTCTTTATAAAACCGGATAATTATTTTCTTATATTTTCCGAAAAACAAAATCTTTTTCTTAAACAGATTTTCTTTTGAAACTGATTTTATCATTAAAACTGATTTTAAATTAGATAAAACTAATTTCCTATAATTTAGGCATGACTTACTCAATTGCATAATTGTACCGTTATACTTTTGTACGCCTAAGTCTAGTTCCTTTTATAAACCAAGTTCCTTTAACAGATTCGTTTAGTGCCACTTAGTTTGTTCCTTAGAAAGGAACAAACTCTCATTCTCAAATAAAACTGCCACTACTCCTTACCATCCTTACTTTGTTCCTTTACACTGGAACTAGAAAATAAAACGCCTAGCTTTTGCACTAGCTTGATCCAATGCTTGCTCCAGTATCAACTTATAGAAACTTCTTTACTTAGCCTTTGAAATCCTCTCTTGACTTCTTCCTTGACTTCGTATTCTCCCAGTTCCTTTCATTGATACCTTAAACATCATACACTTAAATAACTCATTAGTTCACTACTTAGTTTGCATCTTTGTTTCTTTGTACATCAAAACTAGGATTCAACAATTTCCCCCTTTTTGATGATGACAACAAAGGTACAAACTAAGGCAATAACAAATAATATAAGTGAATGAAAATGATAAAATAATAAAGAAGAAAATGAAAAATAAAATACAATTAAGTAAGTGAATGAATTTTGATTTTTCATTTACCTTAACTTATTTTTGATTTTTCATTTACTTTATCTTAATTTCTAAAATTTTTAATTTTTCAGATTTTTCAATTTATGTACAGTTTGTTCCTTAAATCCTTTCCCCCTTTGTCATCCTCAAAAAGAATAGACTCTGCATGTATTGATGAATTGAGTTAACACCGTAAGACCATATACAAGCACCATTGGTGGTTAAGTTAGAATTTCAAAGAGTAAACTTGCTCAAACAGCAATCACATAATACTAGCCATTCCAAGGAAGAAATTATGCAAAAACATTTGGAAACACAGACATAATAGCAAAAGTCATTGTCGATATATAGCACTTGTTCCATAACAACAAATAAAGAAAGAAAAGAAAAAGGATGAAACAAAAGTCGTGTTCCTTGAAAAGGAAACAGGAACAACAACAACAAAAAAACTAAGAAAGGGAAGGGGAATGGTGTTCCTTTACAACCTCTTCTTCAACAACATCCTCTAGCTTCTTCATCACCACCCCATGATTGTGTGCAACTTGTTCTTTCAACTCCTCCAAAGCTAGGGCCATAGAGTCCATCTTCTTTTGTTGCGCAATCACCGTATCACTGAGGATCTTCATAAGACTCATCATTTTGTCCGTTTTAGCATCCAAAGTCCAGTGAAGGTGATTATAAAATTTGATCATGTGTTGAGTAGGAAGACAAACATCATAAACCAAGTCTCTCCAGCCCCGTCTAAAAGAACAACCGCGTCCGGTTGCTCGGAAGTGAGGGGAAGAGCTGAGTCAACTGGGCCGACATAGATAACCAAGGCCCTCTCCTCGGTACTAGGAGGAACTTCCTTGGCCGAAAGAGTAATCTCGACCTTTGGCAAAGAAGGTCTAGTGGTTTTCTTCTTTTTGGCCGTAAAGCCTTTGGAGTTTTTGGGGGGAGGGGCATTTCCCGTTGCGACCGACCTCTTTTTTGAAGCCGCTTTATCCGCTAACGCCTTGGACGTTGGGGCATTTTTCTAAAAAAGAAACTAAGTAAAAACATAAGCGAAGGAAAAAGAAAAAAGGGATAAACCCGTCCAAGAATGCTAGGGCTTTAGCATGGACGAGGCTCGGTAAAAAAGGGAGCCCGTCCGTCAAAGGTTAAGAAAGAAGGAAGAGATGTCCTCCGCGGAAGGAAGTCGGCCAATATTTTCTGGACGTCTTCCCTTCTAAGAAAAACCAGACTCTTGGCCGAGTTCCCGTTTGGGGCAGGGTCCGTCTGGACGATAGTACTCGTCCAAGAGTTCAACATGTTGATTTTCGAACGAGCCCCATGGGTTTTAGGAAGTCGGCCAAGTGATCCAGGGACGACTTCCTTCTTGAAGAAAGGGTTCGTCCAAACAAAATAAAATAAAATAAAATAATGATAAGTACTTACCAAAGTATCCGTCCTCTTTTCAGAGTCGGATTTGCTGTACTCTTTCCAAAGAGTATCTGTGAACTTGGACATACTGATGTTTCCAATCCAAGATTTTTTCAGGGCAGCTCTGGCCGAATCTGTATGAAAAGAAAGAGCATGATTAGGTTGATATATATAGTCATCGGACAAAAGCATTTATTTGAAAAAAATATCAGTATTATACCTCTATCCTCGGCCCGCCGCAAGCCGGCGGCGACCAAGAAGTCATCATGGTAAAACATCTCCATAAAGGGGATCCAGTTGGACGGACCCTTAAAGGAGGAATTATTGATGGAATACTCCAATACTCTGAAGTATTCCATCATTTTTTCGGCTGAAGTACTCTCCAGCTCCAGGTAGGACGTTGTTCGTCCAGTGTTGGTGGTTCCCCACCTAAAGTACTGGTACGTCTTGCCACAGCTTCATTAGGCGCCTGGACGAACAGGAATTCTGCCTTCTAGGCATGCATCTTGGACGTTTTGTCCCAAGATGTCAGGTAGCCCTGACGATTGCATACGCTGAACCAGGCTCCATCCACTGTCCTTGGAACCTTGGAGACGTAATGTATTTGGGAGAAGGCGGCCAAGGAAGGGTCAACGCCTTTCAACTCCCAAACGACTAAGAAAGTTAGGATGTTTTGCCAAGAATTTGGGGCAAGTTGGTTATGGCCGATGTTGTAGTATTGAAGAAGGCGATTAATAAAGGGATGTAAGGGAAATCGCAACCTGGCATCCAAAGCCAGCCGATAGACATCAAAAATGGCCGGAAGGAGCACTAAGTATAGTGTCTTCCAGGCAAGGAAGAACAAAACGATACCCCGGCATAGGCATAGCCGAGGAAAAGTGTCTAAGGTCAGGGCCTACTTGTCCTAGCCAATTATTGTCGGCCAGGATGAATCTAGGGTCAGATAAGGGGCCTAGGTGGCGTCTGATCTCAAAAGAAGTAGTGGACGGCTCCTCTGAGTCGCTAGACGGATTATTGGAGACCTCCACCTCATTGGCCTCGTCCGTCGCCATATGTTGTCCAGACGGATTGGGTTATGAAGACTATTTGATAAGACTTTCCTCCTGGACGCTTCCAGGAGAAGTATTTTGGCTTTGGACTTCGCGCTCCCCGTCAGCAGGAATTCATCCGGTTCATACCTCCATTTCTAAGCTGGAGGCCGGAAGGTTCACCCTTCGTCTAATGCAAGCTGTTTGCTTGGCGTGCGCCAGATTACCCTGCACAGGTAAAGACCGGGTCGTCGGATTTTGCCTTCCATGTCCAAAATAATAAAATGCATGGTCGGCCAAGATAGGCCCAACTCTAGAATGTGCCGAAGAAGAAAGGCTCTTTGTTCTAGGGTCAAGACCAACCCTTGAGCGGCCGGGAATGTTCGATGAAGAAGACGAATTAATTTTTCTTAAAAAATGTGAAAGTACAAGATGAGAAGTAAATAGAGGAAAATGATACATGTTGAAAGTGCTCGGACGTTGGAAAGGACGAGCTGGACGAAACCTTGGACGAGTTGAAAGCACTTAGCAAGATTTTGGAAGAAGACTCTTTCTCTCTCTAAAGTTCAGTAAAAATGGGGCATAGTCTCTTTCTCTAGAAAATCTCTCCAAGATGTAAAAGTGATTTCAGAAACGACAAAAGGACATATATATAGAGGGGTGAAAATGACCTCCTCTCCCGGTAAAAGTAACCGTTGCATGCTAAAACTGTAACACCCCAGAATTTCAAAGCAGAAAAGAAAGAAATAATAATAGTATTAATAGGACGATGGCGAAAACATCGTCTTCTGAGAATGTCACTACTACAAGAAATGCGTTTAAATAACTAAGTGATAAACCAGCATAAGTAAATAGTATAAATAAATTAAATTAATTAGAGTAATATCTAAAATAGAAATTTTTTTTTTTGACAGGTAAAATAGAAAACTGACTCTCAAACTATTTAAAAGTTTAGGCCTAAAACACCTAGCTTTTTAATGCTCACAACTCAACCCGAGCCCAAAACCAAAGAAGATTACCATCAACATAACCTGCAAAATATGCAACAACTTCCACAATCAGTGGGGAGTAACTAGCAGTTCTCCCAGTCCAAATAGGAACAGATAATGAACTTAAAGAAATTAGAAGCAACGCCAAAGAAACACATCACCAAGATATCATACTCACATCATGATACAATAAATCATAGGCAACAAATAAGGAAGCTCAATGTCAAACAAATCCCGGTCAACCATGCAACAAATGCGGTCAAACAAGTTCAAACACAACAGACCATACCGTCTGTGAGTAGACTCATTGGACCATGCCGCCCAAGTCCTCTTCGAGGACCATACTGCCCTTTCCGAATAGCTTGCATATTCGAGGACCATACCGCCCTTTCCGAATAACAAAACTCAACGGATCATACCACCCGTGAATGAACCAATGGACCATACCACCCAAGGTTAAGTAACCAATTCCTAGGACCATATCGCCCTTAGGATCTTCAAACACAAATTCCTAGGACCATACCGCCCTTAGGATTATCAAACACAAATTCCTAAGACCATACCACCCTTAGGATCATCAAACACAAATTCCTAGGACCATACCGCCCTTAGGATCATCAAACACAAATTCCTAGGACCATACCGTCCATAGAATAATCAAACACAAATTCCTAGGACCATGCCGTCCATAGGATCAATCAAACCCAACCAAATATGATGTATACACGATAAGGTATACACAAGATCCATCTATTCCAACATTCAGTTATATACACGACAAGGTATACAAGCGAAATTCATCTAATCCAACATTCAAATGTATACACAACGAGGTATACAAGTAAATCAAATTCAACTAACCAACAAAGTTCAAATGTGAGTATACACGACAAGATAAAGGTCCTCAATATACTCCAAACCAAACAACCATAGGCTTCCCAACAAAATAGGGCACATACCCTTAATGTATAACTCAAACCGACCCAAACTTACTCAAACATGCTTAACAAACACGCCTAAGACCATCCATCAACAAATAACCAAGCTGTAAACCAATTTGGAATTTAATCAAAGCACGCAACTAAGGAAAAACAGACCCTCGTCGCGAGGTGCGACGACTATCGCGAGTCGCGGCACTCTGGCCGTTGCGAGTCGCGAGCTGCTGTAGTTCGTGGCTTGCGGGTTGTGCTCGCACGCCCTTGCCTCGTCCAAAATACTTAGGTCCGGTCTCAAACACCCAAATCAACCCAAATTCATACCAGTCACAACACTAATCACCCTAACAAGAGGCTATACATCATCAAAAACATCCAACTACTCAAAAATCCAATATTAACCAAAGTGACTCCAAATCAATACAACAACAAATCATCAAATTGACAAACTAATCAACGAGACTAACAAGATGATCATAACAACAGTCCAACATATGAAAAGTAACACTAACAACCATAATACTACGCTTAACTACAAACATACAATCCTCTAAGTTCCACCTAGCATGATTATAAGTTCTCTAACGTGATTCTAACAACCTAAGTTCATAATCTATTCTCTATCGAACTAGAATAACGCTAGTTACTTGGATCGTCGGAAGGAGAGATGAGTATAACGGGATTCAAAAAATATGCGAGCAATCCAATTCCTCCATGAACGATAATTATAGCAACAAGTCACTAGGCATTTTCTTCTTGAATGTTGAAAACTCTTATTTCGCACTGCTCTGTTCCGACCATGATTCCTGGTGATCAAAAGCTCGGATTTTAAATTGCTCCGGTCAAAGTAAAGAACAAGATAGTTTTGTCCAAATTTGAAGACGATCCAACGGTTAGATCTCCGGATACGGTTATTTTCGTGAAGGTGTAACAGGGAACAAAAACCGGATGACTCGTCTGATTGAAACGAAAACTGCAGTCGCGTCTTCCCCTTTGTTCAAAAGCAAATTGTACCACAAGCAAGATCTTTCAAAGGAGATAGATTTGACTACTCACACGTTCAATTCTGATAAGAAACGAAGGAGATATGATGCAAACAAAATAGGTATGCAAAAATGGACGAAAATCCGAGAAGAGAGAAGAACTCTTTCTCTTCCTCTCTAAGGGTTGGACGAAAAATGGGGGTTAGAATGCAGCAAAAACCTGATTAATAACCTCAGTAAGCAATGGTTTAAAGGGTGATTATAAAGGTGGGTTAATGGGGAATTAAATAGGGGGTTACACGATATTCAAAGGTTAGCTTCATAAGCACCAAAACTCTTCATCCTCCACTCCATAATTGCTTATTTTCGGCCAGCACGACATGCCACATGCGATGCAACATTTCATCACCCAAGTTGGTCCAACAACGTTACAAAATGCTACCCGACAAAACCGGATCCTAAACGCCCAAATTAAATAACGAAACTAATATAACAACTTGAAATAAATATCTCACAACTTAAAATAAATATATATAAATATATCACAACATATAAATATATATACCATTTTCATAACATGTTCCAAAATAATTCAAATGATAAATTATTTATTTTTATGAAAAGGAAAATACCATTTTAAAATAAACAAACACCAAAAATAAAGGGTTAAAATTACGAGGTGCTTCAAAACCTTTGAAGGTTGACCAGATGAGACCGGCTAAATGGCGCCTTTTCATCTTGAAAAAGAAGGGCAGCTCTCGTCGGTTAAAAGAAAAAACCAACCGTCTTGGTGCCTAAATGGTAAACTCCTCTTTTAAGGGGCAAATGTTGTAGCCTAAAAATCAACTGCTATAAATGTGACACGTGGCCCCATCACATCCTTACAAGTGGCGCTTTTCTACTGTTGTAAAGTACATGGGTCATAAACTTGTATGGACTAAAGTACACTTTTCTGAAGAAAGGTGTAGTAAAACGATTCTTATGGCCCAAATTGTACTTATGCCTAGTGAAAGTAAAGAGCATTTATGTGTAAAAGGGTGATGTGTACTCTCCAATCAGTAATCGCCATGTGTCACAACATTATTGCTTAGCCAATCAGATGCTCCCAAATTAGAACAGTCATTTCAGACACTATAAATAGTCCTTCAAAATCAGGGAAAAGGTACGTTTTTCAGAGCATAGTAATATTATTCTGCCATAAATACTCTCTCTCTCTAAAGTTCCTTCATACTCCTAATACCTGACTTAAGTTTCGGAGGGGGAAATACCACCCAAACCTCCAGGGTGGGTCCATTTTTTGTAGGTTTCGAGGCGGAGCTCAGGTCGGGTTTTAAGTGCAGACGTTGTTGCACAAGTCTCCTATTCTAGAACCTACTGTTGGGGATAGTAGTAATTACTTACGAGTCAAGCACTATGTAACACAATGCTTCATACGGTGCCATATTTATGCTTGAGTGATAACTGTTGTTATACGAAAATTCTATAGTTGGCAAATAATCATCCCAGGATCCTCCAAAGTCTATCACGCATGCTCTTAACATATCCTCCAAGGTTTGAATTGTTCTCCCTGTTTGTCCATCTGTTGCAGGGTGGAAAGTTGTACTAAACTTGAGCAATGTCCCAAATGCTTGTTGTAACCCCTCCTAGAACTTGGACAAAAATCTTGAGTCTCTATATGAAACATTATCCTTTGGTACTCCATGCAGTTTCACAACCTCTCGCACATATGCACTAGCCAATTGTTGCATACTCCAAGTATCTTTCATGGCTATAAACCTGGCCGACTATGTCAAACGATCCACTTTAACCCATATGACATTCTTAGCTGACTTAGTAAGTGGTAATCCCATGACAAAATCCATTGAAATAAACTCCCATTTCCAACTCGACACTTTTAAAGGTTGCATCATTCTACCAGGTCTCATATGCTTAATATTCACTTTCTGACACGTCAAACACTTTGCAATAAACTCTGCCACTTCACATTTCATATTTTTCCACCAAAAATGCTGCTTCAAATCCTTATAGAGCTTATCTCCTCCAAGATGCACATAATATGGCGTATTATGAGCTTCTTCCAAAATCTTTCTTTTTAACTCCTCATCCTTAGGAACACACCATCTCCCCTTGTACTTCACAACACCATTCTCATCGATGTTAAACCCATGACAACTCCATCTTCTTTCATTTTCTTAATCTTCACCATCCACTCACCACTACTTTGCTTCACTCGAATATCATCGAATAAGGTGGGTTGCACACATAATGCATTCAATTGAGCTTCCACTTTCCCTTTCTCCATGACTTCTAAACTCATTATCCTAAATTCTTCACACAATCTCTCAGATAACACCATCATGTTCATCATATGACTAGTCTTCCTACTCAACGCATCATCGACTTTATTCGCTTTACCCTCATGATACAATATCTGTAAATCATAATCCTTAATGAGTTCTGACCATCCCCTCTGTCTCATGTTCAACTCCTTCTGAGTAAATATATAGTTCAGATTTTATGATCAGCGAAAATCTTACATGACACACCATACAAATAATGCCTCTAAATCTTCAATGCGAATACTACATCAGCTAATTCTAATCATGAGTAGGGTAATTCTGTTCATAAGGCTTAAATTGTCTTGAAGCATATGCTACCACCTTACCATGTTGCATCAATACACATCCTAACCCATTCTTAGAAGCATCACTATACACCTCAAAACCTTCTAATCCAAATGGTAATGTCAAAACTGGTGGTTTAAGTAAGTCTTTGCTTCAATTATTGGAAAGTTTTCTCACACTTCTCATCCCACTGAAATCGAGTTGTTTTCTTCATCAAATTTTGTCAAAGGTTGAGCTACTTTTGAAAAATCTCGCACAAACCTCCTATAATAGCCAACAAGTCCTAAGAAACTTCTAATCTCAGTCACATTACTAGGTCTCACGCATTATGTTACTGCTTGTATCTTTGATGGATCTACAACAACACCTTCTTTAGAAATCACATGACCCAAAAATACAACCTTCTGAAGCCAAAACTCACACTTTAATAACTTAGCATACAACTTTTTCTCTCGAAGTATCTTTAAAAATTTCCTTAGATGACCCTCATGGTCTTCTTTGTTCTTTGAGTACACCAATATATCATCTATGAACACCACCACAAATTTATCTAAATACGGCTGAAAAGTCCTATTCATAAGATCCATAAATGCTGCAGGTGCATTAGTAAGTTCAAATGGCATCACTGTGAACTCATAATGCCAATACCTCGTACGAAACACTGTCTTTGGTATATCTTCCTCCTCAATTCTCAATTGGTGATACCCAGACCTCAAATCAATCTTAGATAAAATTCCAGCACCCTTAAGTTGATAAAATAAATCCTCAATCCTAGGCAATGGGTACTTATTCTTTATTGTGACATTATTCAACTCTCTGTAATCAATATACAACCTCAAGGTTCCATCCTTCTTTCGAACAAATAACAATGGTGCTCCACAAGGTGACACACTTGGCCTAATGTACCATTTCTCCGACAATTCCTCCAATTGTACTTTCAACTCTTGCATCTCTGCAGGTGACATCCTATATGGTGCCTTAGAAATAGCTCTAGTCCCAGGCACTAGGTCAATTTCAAAATCCATCTCTCTCACTGGCGACATCCCTGTAATTCTTTCCGGAAAAACATCTTGGAGCTCACTCACCATAGGTATTTGAGATATCTCCCCATCCTCCACACTCATATCTTTCATATGACATAAATAGATGGAGTAACCCTTCCTAATATAGGTTTTGAATGACATGGCTGACAGAATACTGACTTCAGGTTTAGAAACAATTCCTTGATAGCATATTTTATTTCCCTTTGGCCCCCTAACAGATACCTTTTGGGTATGACACTCTATCTTAGCTCTATACTTAGCAAGCCAATCCATCCCCAATATTACATCAAAGTTGGGTAAGTCAAACTGAATAAGATCAACAGGCAAATCATATCCTAATATGCTAATGGGTATGTCTTGGTATATAAAACTACAAGGAACTACTTCTGCTGAAGGTATTATTATGAAAGTTTGACACAAGATTGAGGGTTTTAGACCTAACTTTTCAACAAATGAACTAGCTATGAAAGAATAAGATGCCCCAGAATCAAAAAGCAAGTAAGCAGGGTTAGAGTTTACGAGGAAAGTACTCATCATAACATTGGCGTTGTTGTTTGCTTCATTATGGTTCATAACATATATTCTTCCATTGTTGCCTCGAGCGCCATTTCCATTGTTGTTCTGATTGTTGTTTCCTCCATTTGCGTGATTGTTATTCTGCCCATTATGTTGAATATTATTCCCTCCTTGAGCATTCGAAACCTGACCCTGGTAGTTGTTATTGTTATAGGGGCTGTTGTTGTTGTTTTGGTTCGGATTAGGCCCATGACCATTCCTAGTTCCCCCATTGTTCCTATTTTGTCCATTCTTTTGACGCTTGGGACACTGATTAGCCTTATGTCCTTTCTCTCCACAAGCATAACAAGTTATTGGGTCTCCTTGACAAGTAAATCCTGGGTGGCTTTTCTTACACTTCCTATAATTAGGGTATGGGTACGGGATCCCTGCTGGTTTGATCTCTCCTGACCTTGGTAGTTGCTACGATTCCCTTGATAATTACTACCACCATTAGTGTGATTATTGCCCTATCGAGGTTTCTTGTCATTCCCATGGTCATTTTGATTGTTAGGTGGGTCTTTTCTCTTATTCCTCCCTATAACTTCCTCTTCACGCCTCAAAATCCTCTCAATATTAGAAGCCTTAGAATAAGCTTCCTTAAAAGTTCCAGAAGTTGCTCCCCCAAGTCTGGTCTGAATTCTAAATGCTAACCCATCCTCAAACTTTTGAGCCTTGGATCTCTCATCTAGCACAACAGTTAGACAAAATCTAGCCAACTCATTGAACTTTTGGGCATACTCTTGCACAAACATACTATAGTACCTTCCTGGTTAAATCTAGTGAACTCATTGTATTTCTGCCTCCTAATATGTTCAGGGAAAAATCTATCCTTAATAGCAACCTTAAAAGCATTCCAATTAAAGTTTTCTTGAGCTCTAACAATAGGTCCTTGACTCTCCCACCAACTGCATCATCCCTCAAATAAAAGGTAGCTTGGTCTACTTTTTGAGCTTCAGTTGTCCCAGTAGCAGTGAATAACTTATCAAAGTCTCTTAGCCAGTTCTCTAAGATTAAGGGGCCTTCCTTTCCTACAAAAATTGGAGGTTTAAGGGTTGCTAACTTCTTTGCCATAGCAGCTTGTGGGTCCTCTCCAGCATTATTCCCTAATTGGTTTTGTAACACTAAACCCATACGTTGCGAAAGTTGTTCAAGAGATCTTAGCCTCTCAAATAGTTGTTCAGGGGTTTCAACCATTTGTTCAAAAGTCCTCCCACGAGATCTAGTGTATACTTGATAGGTTTGCATACAATTCATGCACATTAGCATTGGTATTACTACAACTACTCACCCAAACATGGTCTTGCACATAGTTTTATTCAATACTAACTTTCATCATAAGAAAATTACACGCCTCAACAAAATACATTTCATCACTTTGCATGCTTCCACATAACATCAGTTTGACAAGTAAACAACAATTATAACAAGAACTTAAACTCTATTCAATTCAAAATAAAACAGTCAAGTAATAAATTCCTAATAAAAACACATATATAGGAACTTAGAAAATTTCTAATACTACTAAAGAACTTAGTATACAGACCTTATAATAAATATAAATTTCTAAATTCTATGGTGAAACGATCATCCTAGCATTTCTTGTAGTTATATTTTGTCTCAGCATCTAAACGTATTAGAACGAAAAGAAACAATTAATAAGCACCTGAAATAAGTGCTTTCACATTAAGGCACATAAACCCTTTTCGATCCCACTCTCACAATTTATTTTAATGTTTACTATTTATTTTATTAATACCTATATTATTTAACCTTAGACTCATAATTATTTAACACAGTTTATTAACATATAATTTATAATAATTTATTATAACCTAAGCTCTGATACCAATTTGTAACACCCAAAAACTTTGGTTTCAAAACTTATAAAACATTCACTTTTCATTTAAAACATCTGACCAAACCTTTAGGGTGTTACCGCCACATCTATTGTTACGAATAAATGCAAGGCTAGTTATTAAAAATAAAAATTCAAATTACAAACCAAAGTATCAAAATAAACCAAAATTAGTTGTCTAATTTAAAACTAAACAATCCCAAATAACAGTATTATAATGTTTATTAAACTAGGTGAACTTAAAAACTATAAATTCATTCATTCTTGCAATGTAGTCCCTTTCACTAACCAGCACAATATAAATAGGAAGAGAACGAAGCAAAACAAAAACACAAAAATTAGCGAAAGCTAAGTAATTACAATTCCATCCTGTAAAATAATAATAGTAGTTATATTTTGAAAATGATTTTTATAGAATAACACAGACAGGTGCACCAGTCTAAAGTTTATTACTGTCCAAGTTTTACTTTACATGATTTACCATGTATTGCTTGTTATGACACACAAGCAACACAGATAATATTATAATCAAACATCCACAACTTTTTTATATATTACGATTAAATAAGTGATCATACAACTTTCAACTCAAGATTAATTACTTCTTTAATCCAACCTTCCTTATTTGTTGAACCTAGCCAACAACCAACTTGCCTTTCAAGGGTATAAAATATCAACTTATCAAATAAGGCCCACAATCCTCATAGAGTAGTGAAAATGATAATAAAAGAGAACACATGATTCAATCATGATCCATACCAATAAATATATTTATTCCCTATGTGAATTAATAAAATAAAGTTCCCAACCAATATGCTTGCATCAATCTTCCATATAAACATGATATAAATCTCATACTTAACATGTTCGCACAAAGGCATATAATATGCAAAATAAAAAATAATAGCAATTATAAATGAACTCACAAAGTTCCTATACATGATACTACATAACTTTCCTTCCTAAAATCATGATACTACATCAAACAATACATAGGTATGTACGTACCTTGTGTAGACAGATAGGCCACTTTAAAAACTATAAAGTTGCCTAGAGAGAATTCTCCGCCTAAAACCACCAATAAAATTTCTAATCAATACTCCAAATTAAATATATTCCAACAACTTTAAAATGCTTTAAACCTCATTTAAAAATATTTAAAAGTTGTTTTCATCATTAAAACTTCAATCACTAATATCTCCTAGCATATAGTACTATTATTCTAGTCATTAAAATCCATAAAACTCCATTAATAACAACTTTTTTAAAATTCCAGCAACATATTATTTATTAAAACTCCCTTTAAACATACTTAAACTAGCTTAAATTTATATGTATAATCAATTTTATACTTTATAACATACTACTATAATTTTTCAATCTTTAAAACCCTAAAAATCCATACTTTGATAATTAAAAATCTCATTTAAACATAAAAATTAAATCTGGATTTTTATTTCTTCAATACATAAATTGTATAATCATAGATTCATAATTAAAATAGTATATTAAAGTTTCTAAACATAATTAACACTAAAACAAATCATAAAAACATATTTTTTAAATAAAAATTGAGGAGAAAGAAAAGTAATCAAACCAACACAAAGAAGGAAGAAGAGAAAAAGCGCGTTGGTCGTGGAGTGACAGCAGCGGCCGGAAATCCTATGGTGGTCAGCGGTGGTGGTGTAAAGTGAAGGAGGATTTCTTATTGTGGCATAAATTATTTCTTGGAAGAGAAGAAAGAAATATACGAAGAATTACGTGGATGAGATAGAGAGAAAAGGACCGTCGGTTTTGGTGAGAGGGAGGAGAGAGAGAATTTGTGTGTGGGTAAAATTTGGGTCTAATATTTCTATAGGTATGTTTTTCTTTTGGGCTTAGAAAAGACAATTGAGTTGAAATAGAGTTTAATGATGAATAGGATTGATGATTAAAACTCCTAACATCACTAGAAGTCCTTTTTCTAGTCCAATTAGTATTTTGGTTCCTCATGCCCATTTAAACTCGTTTTTCAAATCCAAAAGTATTTTAAATGTTTTTCAAAGCATGCCTTAACCAAATATTTAACTTCCTTAAATCCTTAAAATAATTCCTTTGACTTCAAATAGTCAACCTTTAAAGAAATAAATTATTTTAAACTAAATTACATTTAACTATAAATATATATATACTAAAATATTTATAAAATCCACAAGTTTACGGGAGATTATAGTCTACCCCTCTTAAAAGAAGTTTCGTCCTGAAACTTGACACAAAAACTCCCATATTTTGAAAATTTTGATCTAAATTTTCATTTGAAAAATACTTGTGCTACTCATGTGCACACTTTAACAACTTTAAAACCCACTTGTGTTACTCTTGAACACATTTTTCCATGCGTAGAATCTATTTATTTTGCACCACTATGTGCAAATCGCCAAAATGAGAAAAAAAATGCATAAAAATCTCATAAAAATAGGTAAAAAGCGCGAAATTCTACCGTATTATACCCCCCATTAAAGAAAACGAGTTACGCCCTCGTAACTCACCTCAAGGAACAACTCTAGATACCTCTTCTTCATTTCATCTTCGGTTTCCCATGTTGCCTCCTCAGACTCGTGGTTAGACCAAAGTACTTTCACGATATGGACATCCTTATTGCGTGTACTACGCACCTTTATGTCAAGAATCTTCATAGGCCTTTCCACATATGTGCGGCTGCTATCAATATGTATCCTCTCAGGCTCCAAAACATGGTGCTCATCAAGGATATAACGCAACACATCATGCATCTTTTCGAACTCCATTGGCAACGCCAACCCATAGGGTACTTTCCCAATTCTCTCCAGAATCTTATATGGGCCTACATATTTGGCACTTAACTTGCCCTTTTTCCCAAATCTCATGACGCCCTTAGTTCGTGATACTTTCAAAAACACTTTATCACCTACTGCGAACTCATCTTCTCATCGCTTTAAATCGGCATAACAATTTTGCCTATCTTGAGCAGCTTGAATTCTAGCCTGAATCAGTTTGACATTTTTTACGGTTTCCACAATAAAATTTGTCCCCAAGACTATATTCTCACTAAAATCATTCTAGCAAATAGGACTTCTACACTTTCGTCCATATAGTGCCTCAAAAGGTGTCATCTTAATGCTCGCGTGATAGCTATTGTTATATGAAAATTTGATCAGGTCTAATTGGTCCTCCCAACTACCTTGGAAATCAATAGCGCACACTCTTAAGAAATCCTCCATGGTTTCATTAGTCCTCTCAATCTGACCATCAGTCTCAGGGTGAAAGGTTGTACTCATCTTTAATGTTGTCCCATGATTCAGTTGGACCTTTTTTCACAATTTCGAGAGGAATCTCGAATCACGATTAGAAATAATATCCTTTCGAACCCCATGAAATCTCAATACATGCCTAATGTACGTCTTCACAAGTTGCTTCTTTTTGCATGTCTCCTTATTAGGTATGAACACAGCGGACTTCGTCAATCGGTCCACAATAACCCAAATAGTATCACCGCGACTCCTCGTCCTAGGCAAAGCAGTCACAAAATCCATAGAAATTGAATCCCATTTCCATCCAAGAACCTCTAAGACTGAACCTACTCCATGGGTCTCTTATGATCTATCTTCAAATTCTGACAGGTTAAGCACTTAGACACATATTCGGCTACCTCACGCTTCATGTTTGGCAACCAATACATATCCTTAAGGTCTTTGTACAACTTGTCACCCCCAGGGTGCACAGAATAAGGAGTGTTATGCCTCTCATCCATAAGATGTCTCTTAAGGTCCTCACACTTTTGTGGTACACACCATCTTCCCTTAAACCTCAAACTTCCATCATCATGGATCTTATAGTCGGCTTCCTTATATTGCTTCATCTTCTCCTTAATCTTATCTAGTTGCTCATCCCCAACTTGACCGTCATTGTTCTCGTCGAAAATTGACAACCCCGACCCAAAAATAAAGCGCTCAGTCTTGCCTCACTTTCGTCATGATTTAAAATTTCTAGGCTCAGCCTTTGCATATCTCGACATAACTCTTTAGGGACTACCAAGGAACTCACCCTATGGCTCGACTTCCTACTCAAGGCATCGACAAGTACGTTTGCTTTCCCCTCATGATATTGCATGTCTAGGTCATAGTCCCTAATCAACTCAAACCATCTTGTCTGCCTCATATTAAGGTCTTTCTGGGTGAAAATGTACTTCAAACTCTTATGGACGGTAAATATTTACAGGTTGTCCCATAAATGTAATGTCTCCAAATTTTTAATGCAAACACTATGCGGCTAACTTTAGATCCTGGGTAGGGTAATTAGCCTCATAAGGTTTCAACTGACGCGACGCATAAGCAATTACCTTCCCATTCTGCTGTAACACACATCCCAAACAATTGTTTGAAGCATCACTATATACCTCAAATCTCTCATTCCTATTAGGCAGCGTGAAAACAGGTGCGGAGGTTAAACGTTCCTTCAAAATCTGAAAGGCTTTTTCATACTTTTGACTCCACTAAAACTTTGACTCTTTCTTCATCAAATTGTTCATGGGCCTCGCTATCTTCGAGAAATCTCGTACCAATCTCCTATAAGAGTCAGCTAGACCTAGGAAACTTCTAATATCTGACACATTCTTTGGAGTTGGCCACTCACTCAGAGCTTGAATCTTAGATGGATAAACAGATCAGAGACTCCTTACTTGGACACATAGTGATCCAAAAATGCTACTTTCTCCAAACGAAACTCACACTCAGAGAACTTGGCATATAATTGATTCTTCATAAGCGTCCCTAAAATAATTCTCAAGTGCTTATCATGCTCTACTTCATTCCTCGAATATATATCAGTATATCATCAATGAAAACCACCACGAACTTAACTAAAAAATCATGGAAAATCCTATTCATCAAATCCATAAATATGGCTGGAGCATTGGTTAACCCAAATGGCATTAAAGTGAACTCATAGTGACCATAACACTTCCTAAATGCAGTTTTAGGTACATCCTTATTAGCTACCCTGTAAATCAATCCTCGAGAACACACTCGACCCATTTAACTAATCGAATAGGTCATTTATCCTAGGCAAAGGATACTTATTCTCAATAGTTACATTGTTCAGTTTTGTATAATCAATGTACAACCTCATACTCCCATCCTTCTTCTTCACAAACAATAAAGGAGCTCCCCGAGGTGATGCACTAGGCCTAATATAACCCTTATCCAGCAACTCTTGCAATTGCATCTTCAACTTACTCATCTCAGATGGTGCCATTCTATAAGGTGCCTTAAATATAGGTGCAGTTCCAGGAACTAAGTCTATGGTGAACTCAACAACTTTTGCAGGTGGCATACCCGAAATCTCTCTCAGAAATACATCCATAAACTCGTTCACGATTGTGACATCCTGGATATTCACCCCAACTTCCTTAGTCACATCCTGCACACTGCGGAAAAATAATTCACACCCGTTTTTCATCAACTTCCTTACTTGCATCACAGAAATAACCCCAAGGTTCTTAGGCTTCCCAAAGCGTCTATAGAAATACCCTTAGGACAGTTCACAACCCCAAAGATCTTTTCGAATTCCTTAATCCAATTTTCTGAAAAGGTAGGATCAGCTTGCCCCTTAAAGAATGATTGTGTAACCTTAGCTAGTCTCTCAAACATGTCCCCAGCAGAATTGGGACGCTGAGCTCTTTCCTGAGTCATTTTCTCTGCCAAAAGACGAATAGCACCAGCTAAGTCATTATTGTTGACCATTTTATTTCGCAACCTTAAATTTAACGTAACTCTACTTTAGGTTTCGATACATAACTTACATGTCATTCTCTAGGAAGACAACATTTGATTTGATTTGATCATACAATATCGTATCAACAAACAATTCTCATAACAATAAGTTCACACAATATGAACCATAACAATCATATATTCACATTAATAATCACATAAGGATCAATTGAAGCCAATCATAATAATAAAATATTTCCCTTTTCGCGTACTAAAATATATTCTCACTCAACTCAAATAACTAAATAATAACTTTCATTCCTCAAATGATAATAAGAATATTTTTCCAATCCAAACCAACTTATTCCTCAACAATATAAAGATGCTAAAGAAAGAAATTTAAACCATTGTATCTTAGGTACTTATTCAACTACTAACCTTAGAACATAAATACATATTCTATGGAGTTACATTATCATTCTTATCCTTATTTTCTTTATACTTTTAATGTAGTAAACATTTCATCTTTAAAGTCTCAGAGTCTTCGCAATAATAATATTAATCATAATTATAATAATAATAATAATAATAATAATAATAATAATAATAATAATAATAATAATAATAATAATAATTGTTGAACCCTAGTTTTGATGCTGACAAAGAAACAAAGATGCAAACTAAGTAGTGAACTAATGAGTTATTTAAGTGTATGTGTTTAAGGTATCAATGAAAGGAACTGGGAGAATACGAAGTCAAGGAAGAAGTCAAGAGAGGATTTCAAAGGCTAAGTAAAGAAGTTTCTATAAGTTGATACTGGAGCAAGCATTGGATCAAGAAGAATAGAAGCTAGGCGTTTTATTTTCTAGTTCCAATGTAAAGGAACAAAGTAAGAATGGTAAGGAACAGTGGCAGTTTATTTGAGAATGAGAGTTTGTTCCTTTTAAGGAACAAACTAAGTGGCACTTAAACGAATTGTTAAAGGAACTTGTTAATAAAAGGAACTAGACTTAGGCGTGAAAAGTATAACGGTAATAATAGCAATTGATGAGTAAGTCATGCCTAAATTATAGGAAATTAGTTTTATCTAATTTCAAATAGTAATATAAAATCAGTTTTAAAAAGAAAATCTGTTTTAGGAAAAGATTTTTTTTCGGAAAAAAAAAATAATATATCCGGTTTAGAAAAGAATTTGTTTAAAAGATATTATTTTCTTAAAGATTAAAAATTCAGTTTTAAAGATAAAAAGTGTTTTTATAAAACTGATTTTCGGATAAAGCTCAAGGAACTCCTATTACTTAGGAGTATGTGCTAAAAATATCCACGTTCATTTAGATCATGGGATCATGGGACATGATGAGAAACGTGTTCCTTAGGGGAAGGAACATCATGGGTTAATGGATTAACATGTAATCATTTTAATCCCACGTTCTTTGTGATTACACTATAAATATGAAGTCTAGAAGATTCCAAATGTGTCTGACTAAGTAATTAAGTGAGTTTAACTAATTAAGTGTCAGTGCCTTCATTCTCTCATAATAGCCATTTGTTCTTTGCTTCTTACTCTAATTCCACTAAGCTTATTTCGATCAATTGTATTTTGGTTTTTGGGGTAAGGGAACTTTGAGTGAAGTTCTGTAAGAGAGAAGGCTTTGAGTGAAGCTTGTATGAGTGAGAAAACTTCGAGTGAAGTTGAGAGGAACTGCTGTTAAGGGAACAGTGGCTTAGGAACTTGAGTTTAGGAACTCAAGGTGTGGCTCGAGTTAGAATTAGGTTGTAACAAAGTTGTTTGGCCTAATTAGTGAAAGAGTTGAGTTTAAAATCCCTAGTGGTCGAGGTTGTTTCTTCTTGTTGGGCCCAAGAAGTTTTTCCTCGTAAAAATCCCTTGTGTTCCTTAGCTTGTTTATTCGTTTAAGTTTTAATTTCCGCAAAAAGTTACGTTTATTTCTACACCTACAATTCACCCCCCCTCTTGTAGTGTTCCTAGGGAAATAACAATTGGTATCAGAGCTAGAACTCACGTAAGATAGGAAACCCTATTGAGAAAAAGATCCAAGGAACAATGAATACCACCGAGAAACTTGAAGAAGGTTATTCCACTCAAAGGCCTCCTATGTTCAATGGGAAGTACTACAACTATTGGAAGAACCGCATGGAGATATTCATCAAAGCTGAAAACTATCAGGTATGGAGAGTCATTGAAGTTGGTGATTTCGAAGTCACAACTACAAATGACAAAAATGAGGTAACTCTAAAACCCCTCTCTGATTATGACAAATCTGATTTTGAAAAAATGGAAGTAAATGCCATGGCTATTAAACTGTTGCATTGTGGACTTGGACCCCATGAACATAATAGGATCATGGGATGCAAATCCGCAAAGCAAATATGGGATTTACTAGAAGTAACCCAGAAGGAACTAATGAAGTTAAAAGATCGAAAATTGATTTACTTATGAATCAATATGAACTGTTCTGCATGAAATCTAAAAAAGCATCCGAGACATGTTTACTCGTTTTACTAACATTATTAATGAGTTGGCTTCTCTTGGAAAGTTTATTTCATCTGAGGAACAGGTTCGAAAGGTTCTTAGGAGTCTTCCTAAGGACAGATGGATGGCTAAAGTCACGCTCTTCAAGAAACAAAAGACTTCACTAAGTTCAACTTAGAACAGCTGGGCAGGGTCACTTATGACTCATGAGCTTCACCTTGATACTGAATATGGTGAAAGCTCCAAATCAAAATCAATTGCTCTCAAAGCAGATGATGAAGATGATTCGGATTCAGAAGAAGAAGAAGCAGCCCTCATGGTTCGAAAATTTCGAAAGATGTACAGGAACATGAAGAATGGAAACTTCAAAGGTAAAACTAAGAAATTTTCTAACAAAGCTGCTTGTCATAAATGTGGTAAGTACAGATCACTTCATCAAGGAATGTCCTCTTTGGGAAAATGACAAAACCAAAGAAAGGAACAAGGAACGCTTTGCTGAAAGGAACAAAGAATCAAAAGCACCTTTCTCTAAGGCAAATGTCGCAAAGCTATGATAGCTGCTTGGGGAGATTCAGAGACGGAAGAAGAAGAGACAACAAACTGAAGAAACAGCAAACCTTTGCCTCATGGCAAACACTGACGAAAAAGAAGATGAAGAAAAAGTTGAGGTAAGTCAACATGGCTTGAGTCAGACTTAGATGGTAAAACTAGGCCTGAAATATATGATCTTCTTTATGATGCAATTCTTGAATGTAGAGATGAACGTGAAAAACGTAAACAAACGGAACAAGCCTTAAAGTTCTGCAAGGAACACATAGAATGGCTTAAGAAAATGAGAACGATGTTGAAACAAGATTCTTTGATTTTTTGATAAAAACTTAAAATCAAAGAATGTTATGAAAGTTTGAAAAATGAAAATTATCTAATTAATTTAGAGATTTCACACTTGAAGGATTTGTCCCTGTTCTGAGTTCCTTTGATATAAGATCAACCCCTTTGAAAGGATACAGATCTGAGATTGAAAAATTGAATAAAGAGAAAAATTTTTAAAGGAACAGATCTGTAATCTTAAAAAGGAACTGGTTGTCGCAAGGAACAGAGGCAAAATCATGAAAGTTCCTAAGTGGATTGAGAAACCACAGACAAGAGGAAGGAAGGTCTTGGTTTTGAAAACTACAAGAAAAGGAACAAGACAAAGAAATATGTTGATCTACCTAGTGATAAGTTCTGTATGTATTGTGGCAAGGTAGGTCATTACATAAATCAATGTCAACTAAAATCTGAGATGATTGGGAAAAATGTGACAATAAGTAAGAAAAAATGGGTTGTCAAAACAAATCCTAGTCAAGAACAGGAACCCACGAAAGATGGGGTTCCTACAACTAACACTTAGTTGATTTTTGCAGGTTGGAGTGAGGGGGAACAACACATGGTATCTCGATAGTGGTTGTTCCAAGCACATGACAGGAGACAAAACAAGTTTCTCTCACTCACAACCTATGAAGGTGGAAGTGTAACATTTGGTGATAATAAGAAAGGTAACATAGTTGCATGGGTAAGGTGGTAAGTCACCACTTACACTCCATTGAAAATGTATTTTTAGTTGAAGGTCTAAAACATAATCTATTAAGCATTTCTCAATTCTGTGACAAAGGAAATACTGTAAAATTTGATAAAGAAAAATGCTTGATCATCAACATTAAAACTAAGAAGGTTATCTTGGAAGGAACAAGGAAAGGGAACACATACATTGTGGATCTAGACCTTGTTCCTCAAATCAATTTAACTTGTCTTAGTGTTATTGAAGATGATTCACTTCTTTGGCACAAGCGTCTAGGACATGCTAGCTTTTCATTACTTGAGAAACTTAGATCAAAAGATCTTGTTTTAGGATTACCATCCATAAAATTTCATATTGATCAAGTTTGTGATGCATGTGCACGAGGTAAGCAAGTAAGATCCTCTTTCAAATCTAAACGATTGTAAGTACCACTAAACCATTAGAATTAATTCATATGGACTTATGTGGACCCATGAGAATTCAAAGCAGAAGTGGAAAGAGGTATGTACTTGTGATTGTAGATGACTACTCTAGGTATACTTGGGTTATTTTTCTCACTAGTAAAGATGAAACTTATGATGAGTTCCTTGTCTTTGCTAAAAGAGTTCAAAACTTAAGTGGCATAAAATAATGCACATTAGATCAGATCATGGCAAGGAATTCGAAAATTATAAATTTGATGACTTAAGCAGAGATAATGGCCTAGATCATAATTTTTCTGCCCCTAGAACACCACAACAAAATGGTGTTGTAGAAAGGAAAAATAGAACTTTGGAGGAAATGTCTAGAACCATGTTAATTGCTAGTGAACTTCCAAGGAACTTTTGGGCTGAAGCTGTTAATACTGCTTGTCACATAATTAATCGTGCCATGATGAGACCTATCATTAATAAAACTCCTTATGAACTTTATTTGGAAAGAAACCAAATATCACCTATTTTAGAACATTTGGTGCAAATGTTATGTGCATAATAATGGAAAAGATAATCTTGGAAAATTTGATGCAAGGAGTGATGAAGCAACATTTTTAGGATACTCCTCACATAGTAAAGCTTATAGAGTATATAACAAGAGAACTATGTGTGTTGAAGAAAGCATTCACGTAATCTTTGATGAATCTGACAAATATAATCCAAGCATACAGGTTGATGACTATGAGATTGGTTAGACAACCAAGTAAAGGCAGCAGATTCACAAGAAGAAGAAGAAGTGAAAGAGGAAAGGAACGAGGAATTTGAAAATAATGACATCAATATGTTCCTGTTCCTCAAGGAGGAGAAGATGTCCTGTTCCTCAAAAGAAGGAACTGAGTCCACCGAGGCTAAAAGAGGAACAACTGACAGAGTTCCTCATCTACTCAAGGAACTCATGAGGAACAACATGTTCCTATAAGAGAGTTTCAACCAAAACCTTGGACACAACAAAAGTCACATCCAATGGAACTCATAATCAGCAACATAACCAAAGGTACGCAAACTAGATCTCAGTTAAGGAACTTTTGTGCATTAACTCTTGGGAGTTGTTCCCTTAAATAAGACATGTGGCGTTTGACATACGGTATGACTTTTGACTCATTATGAAGAATATAAGTGTGTGCCATGTTCCATGAATCATGAGACATGTCACGTTGTTTATGACCTATGGTCCCCTTTCCGTCCAATCTTGCACTATGTCGAGATGTAGGGAGCCCTATCGTCTTTGTCAATCCCACAAAACGTCCACAAAACTCTATAGCATTCTCATAAAAAACCCGCTCCGCGATACAACCTTCCGGACGACGGTGATTTTTCACATACCCCTTATATGTTTTCATTTGCCTTTCAAAGGGATATTGATTTCTCAAATACACTGGACCACAAAATCTGACCTCTCTCACCAGGTGAATCGTTAAATGAACCATAACGTCGAAAAATGATGGAGGAAAGTACATTTCCAATTGGCACAACACGACAACAATATCATTCTCCAACGCACTCAACTCTTCTGGGTCAATAACTTTGCTATATATCGCATTGAAGAAATGACACAGTCTAATAATGGCGTATCTAACTTTTTTAGGCAGAATTGAACGAATAGTCACAGGTAACAAATACTGCATCAAAATATGGCAATCATGGGACTTAAGGCCCACAAGTTTCAGAGTTTCCATCGACACCAGGTTCCGAATATTGGACGAATAACCCTCTGGCACTTTGACACCCGCTAAACACTCACAAAACTCCTTATCTTTTCTTGACAACGTATACGCTGCAGGAGGTAAGTATTTCCGAGTTCCATCATCAACAACATGTAGTTCCCTTCTAATCCCCATTGCCTTCAAATCATCTCGAGCTTTAACACCGTCTTTTGTCTTCCCCGGGACATTCAATAATGTACTAATCAAACTATCACATACATTCTTCTCGATATGCATCACATCTAGTGAATGCCGGACAAAGAGGAATCTCCAATAAGGTAGGCGCCAAAAATATGGACACTTCTTGTATCCCTGTTTAGGAAGAGGATTCTTTTTATTTTTCATACCAAATGTAATATGGATATCCTTAATCTTTTGAAGCACCTCCTCACCACTCTTAATCTTAGGACGTCCCAAAAAACATTGTTTGCCATTAAATGTTTTTTTCAACTTACGATAATGATGATTACAAGGTAGAAATTGACGATTATCATTGAAAACATTCTTTCCAGATGCTGTTAACCACATTCCCTCCAAACCGTCCTCACATATAGGACAAGCAGCCTTTCCTTTCGTTGTATATCCCGAAAGATTACCATAAGCTGGATAATCTTGGATAGTACAAAACAACATTGCTCTTAGAGTGAACTTTTCCTTATGATAAGAGTCGAACACTTCCACACCTTGTTCCCATAGGATGTTCAAATCATCAATAAGAGGTTCCAAGTACACATCAATGTTATTTCCGGGTTGTTTTGGCCCAGATATCAATAGAGTAAGCATCATGTACTTTCTTTTATACACAAATTAGGAGGCAAGTTGTAAGTCACCAAAATCACAGGCCAAGTACTATGGGTGCTACTAAGGAACCAAATGGATTCATACCATCAGTGGACAATGCAAGACGTAGGTTCCGTTTTTCTTTACAAAACTCGGGGAATTTACCATCTATAAAGCTCCATTGGGGTGAGTCAGCTGGGTGTCTAAGTTTTCCATCCTTTTTACGTCCATAATGGTGCCATGTCAACTGCTCAGCGGTATTTGGATCTGAAAACAATTGTTTAAACCTTGGTATTATTGGAAAATACCATAATACCTTACCCGGCAATTCTTTCTTCTTGTACCGTGAGGCATTGCAAACACAACAACTCTCTAACAATTCACTTTCATTACGGTATAACATGCAATCGTTAGGACAAGCATGAATTTTCTCATAAGGCAACCCCATTGAGCCTAATACCTTTTTTGCCTCATAGGTACTACTTGGGAGGACATTTTCCTCCGGAAACATGTCTTTCATCAATTCAAGAAGAGAACTAAAACTTGCATCAGTCCAACCACCACTAGCCTTCAAATTATACAACTTAAGCACACCCGATAATCTCGTGTATTTACAGCCTGGGTATAATGGCTGCTCAGAATCACTTACCAACCTCTCTACTGCAATACGATCCCCATTGTAATCATCCTCATTTACACGCGAGAAAAGGTCCTCTATTCCATCGCCCTCATTAAAATTATCCTCCATTTCATACTCCATATGTTTAGAAGCATGAGCTGAAGTTTCTTCCCTAGATTCTCCGTGCCAAATCCAACGTGTATATGTTCTATCAAATGCCCATTTTTCCAAATGATTGAGTATCTGGTCAACTCTCTGATGCATAATATTATGGCACATGAAGCAAGGACACCGTAACTTAGATTGACCTCCAGAATTTCCCACAGCAAAAGTTATAAATTCCCTAATTCCAACATTATACTCTTCGTCTCCTGGCATCCATATCCAACTTCGATCCATTACTACAAACCAAGTGACAACTGGTACAGTTCAAAACAAATAAATCAAATGTTTGGTATTGATTTATGAAAACATTGGATAAAATGTTCGATATTGATTTATTATTAAACCCTAAACCCTATTATTAAACTCTCGTTCATTATACAAATATCAAAACCCTAAATTGTATTAAAACAAGAGAATTAATTGAAACTCAATAAAAAACAAGAAATTGAAACTCACCCTAGAGTGGGTCTGTCCTTGGAGAAGCATCAAGAACAAAAAACTTTAGGTGCTAGTTTGTTAGAGACATACATTGGACCTTGGAACTTACGCAGATGTCAAAAAATTTATTTCTGTTCTAATCCAAGTGATATAACAGCACACAAAACAAATTTGCAATTTAATGATTTCTAATTTCTCTCTCCTGTCTCCTCCTTCCCAGATTATCACTCCTCTCTGCAACTTTCTGCCATCTAATACCTTTAATTGTATAACAGAGATGGTAAAATCCAGCCCAAATCTCTCCCAAAAATAACAAACAAGTTTACACTGCTCCAGTACCAAATAAACATAGCGTGATGTAAAAAAATCAATTATACAATAGAACATCACTAGCACCTAAAGTTCAATTTGCTTCCCACATATGTATACGACAGTAGAACAAGTTTACACTGCTCCAGAACCAAATAAACATAGCGTGATGTAAAAAAAATCAATTATACAGTAGAACATCACTAGCACCTAAAGTTGAATTTGCTCCCCACATTCGTATACGACATCCTATATACAGATTTCGCAAGTTCAGAAAATAAATGTAGTAATTAAATAATTTAGTTTTAAATTACCAATCCAAGAAACAAGAAAATTGATTTAATTAACAAAATTTGAACAATAAAACCACCAAAATCAATTTCTTTATGTATTAGGAATAAACAAGGACTTGAAAATCAAGAATTACCTGTAAATTGCTGGCAACAAAGGCGATTGTAGTAGTTGATTTCTCC
The DNA here is from genome assembly GCF_026745355.1 of Beta vulgaris subsp. vulgaris. Taxonomy (NCBI): domain Eukaryota; kingdom Viridiplantae; phylum Streptophyta; class Magnoliopsida; order Caryophyllales; family Amaranthaceae; genus Beta; species Beta vulgaris. The sequence continues at coordinate 35,991,854 of NC_079209.1, forward strand.
AAAAACGGATTGCTAGGTAGAAATTGCGTATTGCGAAGTCTGCTGCAATGGAGTTTGTCACGGGCCGAATGAATTTGTCTGCTGCAATGGAATTTGACACGGAATTGTCGTCGGAGATAGCAATAGTGAGGGGAACGGCCGGAGGTATGTAGCAATGGTGAGGGGTACAGCAACTCGCCGCAACTAACTTGAAAAAGATACGTGAAAGAAAGTGCTCCTAATTTTTAGTTGGGGCGGTTTTTTTTTTTTTTCAATTTAATTATTTTGACAAATTTATTATTATTATTATTATTAATAAAACAAAGATAATATTTTTTATTATTCTCATAAAAAAAAAATTAAAATATCACAAGCAAAGATAACAGACATCAAAATACGTGTTAAGTGATATATTCTCAATCCAACTTAAGATAACAGTTGCACGGGTAAAATGTTAAATTTAGACTTTACATAACGTTTGCTTAAATAAGAGTTAAGTTAGGGGTGTTATGTTTGCCCTTTTTTGTAGTAGTGTTCCTATCAATGATGGAACCAAGAAATCATGAAGAAGCCTTAACTGACTCTGATTGGATTATTGCAATGCAAGCTGAATTAAATGAGTTTGAAAGAAACAAGGTACGATATCTAGTTCCCTCATCTAATCAACAAAAAGTAATTGGCTTAAAGTGGGTGTTTAGAAACAAACTAGATGAATATGGAACCATTGTAAGGAACAAAGCTAGACTTGTAGTAAAGGGTTATAATCAACAAGAAGGAATAGATTATGAAGAAACTTTTGCTCAGTAGCTAGATTAGAAGCCATTAGAATTTTAATTGCATTTGCTGCTTACATGGGATTTAAACTATATCAAATGGATGTTAAGTGTGCATTTTTAAATGGCTATCTAAACGAAGATGTATATTTGAACAACCCCCTGGTTTGAAAATAATAATCTCCCAAATCATGTCTACAAGCTTGATAAAGCTCTTTATGGGTTAAAACAAGCACCTAGATCATGGTATGAGAGATTATCAAAGTTCCTTTTAGAAAACAATTTTAAAAGAGGAAAGGTTGAAAAACCTTGTTCCTAAAATCTAAAGGAACTGACATTTTGCTTGTTCAAATATATGTTGATGACATCATATTCGGAGCTACTAATGAAACATTGTGCAAAGAATTCTCAAGTCTCATGAGTAATGAATTTGAAATGAGTATGATGGGTGAGTTAAATTTCTTTCTTGGTCTACAAATCAAACAAACTGAAAAGGGAATAATTGTACACAACAAAAATACATAAAGGAACTATTAAAGAAATATGGCCTCGAAAACTCAAAGATAAATCACACTCCTATGGGAACTTCAACTAGATTAGATGAAGACTCCATAGGAACAAGTGTTGATCAAACAAAATATAGAGGAATGATTGGTTCACTTTTGTATCTAACTGCTAGTCGTCCAGACATAGCTTTCAGTGTTGGTTTGTGTGCTAGATTTCAAGCAAATCCAAAGGAGTCTCACCTTACTTGTAAGAGAATTCTTAGATATCTTAAAGGAACAGATGATCTTGGACTCTACTATCCAAGAAGTGATACATTCGAGCTAAAAGGATATGCAGATGCAGATTATGCTGGAGATCTTGTAAATAGGAAAAGCACCTCAGGTATGGCACAATTCCTTAGTCATAGTTTAGTTTCTTGGAGTACCAAGAAACAAAACACAGTTGCTTTATCCACTGCTGAAGCAGAATATGTAGCAGCTGCTGCATGTTGCTCTCAAATGCTTTGGATAAAACAACAACTTAGTGACTATGGAATAAACTTTGATTGTGTTCCTATTTATTGTGATAATACAAGTGCTATCAGTATTTCTAAAGATCCAGTGCATCATTCTAGAGTTAAAGCATATACATATCAGACATCACTTTTTAAGAGAAAATGTTGAAAAAGGTTTGATTAAACTTGAGTTTTGTCAAACTGAGAATCAGATTGCTGATATTCTAACTAAGCCTTTGCAAAGGATAGATATGAAAAATTAAGGCTTGAGTTAGGGTTAATAAAAATTAAGTGATTGTTCCATATGTCATTCCCCCATGTTGAATCAATTTGAGTGACTTTGTGTGCTAAAATAATTGTGTTTAATTGCCTAAGACCATTGCAAATTGGAATGTTACAAAACATAAACATGAATTCAAAGAATTAAACAACTCACAAATGTCACATAATACTCCCCTTACTGTTCCTAAGGTTAAGAAACATGCATGATATGAAGGACATTGATATGTAGCATTAGTTGTTCCTATAGCACAAGTTCCTTAGCATTTATTTTCTTTCAAAAATTAAAACTCATAAAAATCCGAAAAATCCGAAAAAATCCCAAAATAAAAGGAATCAGATTTAATTAAATCTTGATTCTTATTTATCATCTTTTCGTTTTCTTTTTCTGTTATTTTTATTTGTTTTATTTTTCCCGCGTGTCAAAGACACTATTACATGCAAACTCCCTCCTTAATTCACCATTATTAGAAACCGTGTTCCTCCAACTCTTCATCTTCACCATAGCCGAAAGAATTCATCACACCTCTTGATACTCCATAAAAACCTCAATTTTCTCAAATCATGGCAAAAACCTCACGCAATCTCCTTTTCCAACATCAAAAACTACCAAATTACTTATCCATCTCCAACCAAAACCCTTGAAACAAAATTCAAGAAACCCCATAGAAGAACAACAATTAGAATCTCCAGAAGGAGTATGCGTAGAAGAAAGTTAATTGGGGAAGATGATGAAGAAGAAACCCCGGAACAACTCAGGGGGAAGAAGAAGAAATCACGCCTGTTCCTTCCAAAGGAACTGTTTCTTCATCTTCCAAGAAACGGGTCGAACGAAGCGAATCTAGGTATGTATTGGGTTTTTGTGTAGATTTAGAATGGGCAAATAAGTCGAATTTCATGAATTAACTTCCATTCTAAAGGAACAGGGCATGGAATTATTGTTTGAATTCGCCTTTAACAACGCACTTGTTCCTTTAGCATGGATGAATTTTGTGCAAATTTTACTAACACTAATGGCTTTGCACAACTGAGGTTAGAGGAAAGAAAATTAAGTTTAATCAAGCCACATTGGGCAAAGTTTGGGAAGTTCCTTGCAAAGGAACTGATTTGTACTTTAAACGGAAAGGAACTGTCTCTTTTCCGAATTTTCCTCAGGACAAAATTTAGAATATTTTGGAGGAACTGCTGGTCAAAACAAACTAAACCATAACCTACTCTCTCCCCTTCACAAAGTACTATTCAACTTGGTATGGAGAGCACTCATTCCTCGGACTGAAAAGAGGAATGAAGTGGGTCTCTTAGATATGTGTTATATGTTTTGCTTAGACCACCACATTCAAATCAACTTCCCTTCCCTCTTCATTCAACATCTTACTCACTGTATTGAAAACAATTGTGTGATTGGGTATGGTGCTTTGATAACTTCTCTACTTCATCACTTTGAAGTAAGACTCACTGGTTGGACTACATTAGGAGTAAAAAAGGGAACATTTAATGAGAGGACTCTGAATGGACTTGCTCTGTTTGTCCAAGAAGGAGTACTCACTCAAGGGAGAATAGCTCCATGTTCCTCAAGCAAAAGAAAATTGCCTAAGCTTGACTTAGAAGAAGAAGATAATGATGTTATCTTGGAGGAACCTGTTCCTAAGCCGGAGGAACACAAACCAAAGAGGCGCAAACACATTGCTACCAAGCCTAGTTTCTTCCTCGAGGGTGAGGAAGAGCAATCGTCTAAAGATTGCTCCTACTGTTTCTGTTCCTTCCAACAAGGACTCTCCTTAGTCCTTTCGGATGCTGAGGAACAGGAACCCTCCACTCTCGAGGAACCCACTCCACCACCACTCCTAAACTCTCTGTTCCTTTCACAAAACTGACCTTCCATTTCTCCCTCATCCTTTCTGTTCCTTCCATCTTTGAGCAGATGAAGGATGAAATAAAAGGACCTAACCCTTTTGCTTCCACCTCCACAACTCTTCCCCAACACCACCATTTCTCCTCCAATTTATAACCCTTCTTCTTCTGTTCCATTCCGGAACAGATGAGCCTTCCATTCAACCCCTCCAGTTCCTTCACAAAATCCACCTTCTGCCTCAGGTTCCAAGGGTAAGGAACAAGAATCTCCGGATGACTATAGCTGGGTAATGATGTTTGTCTTCCTGCTCAACACATGATCAAATTTTATAATCACCTTCACTGGACTTTGGATGCAAAACTGATAAAATGATGAGTCTTATGAAGATCTAAGTGATACAGTGGTTGCGCAACAAAAGAAGATGGACTCTATGGCCCTTGTTTGGAGAGTTGAAGGAACAAGTTGGACTCAACATGGGGTGGTGATGAAGAAGCTAGAGGATGTGGTGAAGAAGAAGTTGTAGAGGAACACCATTCCCCTTCCCTTTCTTAGTTTTTTTTTGTTATTGTTCCTGTTTCCTTTTCAAGGAACAAGACTTCTGTTTAATCCTTTTTCTTTTCTTTCTTTGTTGTTATGGAACAAGTGCTATATAAACAATGACTTTTGCTATTATGTCTGTGTTTCCGAATGTTTATGCATAATTTCTTCCTTGGAATGGCTAGTATTATGTGATTGTTGTTTGAGCAAGTTTACTCTTTGAATTCTAACTTAAACTAAGGTGTTGCTTATGGTCTTAAGGTGTTAAATAAATTCATCAATACATACAGAGTCTATTCTTTTTGAGGATGACAAAGGGAGAAAATGATTTAAGGAACAAACAAACTGTACATATCCATAAATTAAAAAAAAAAAAAGTAAAAATTTTAAAAATAAGGTAAATGAAAAATCAAAATTCAGTTACTTACATAATTGTGTTTTATTTTTCATTTTCTAAGGTAAATGAAAAATCAAAAATAGGTTAAGGTAAATGAAAAATCAAAATTCAGTTACTTACATAATTGTGTTTTATTTTTCATTTTCTTCTTTATTATTTTATCATTTTCATTCACTTATATTATTTGTTATTGCCTTAGTTTGTACCTTTGTTGTCATCATCAAAAAGGGGGAAATTGTTGAACCCTAGTTTTGATGCTGACAAAGAAACAAAGATGCAAACTAAGTAGTGAACTAATGAGTTATTTAAGTGTATGATGTTTAAGGTATCAATGAAAGGAACTGGGAGAATACGAAGTCAAGGAAGAAGTCAAGAGAGGATTTCAAAGGCTAAGTAAAGAAGTTTCTATAAGTTGATACTGGAGCAAGCATTGGATGATAAGAATAAAAGTTAGGCGTTTTATTTTCTAGTTCAGTGTAAAGGAACAAAGTAAGAATGGTAAGGAACAGTGGCAGTTTTATTTGAGAATGAGAGTTTGTTCCTTTCTAAGGAACAAACTAAGTGGCACTAAACGAATCTGTTAAAGGAACTTGGTTTATAAAAGGAACTAGACTTAGGCGTGCAAAAGTATAACGGTAAATTATGCAATTGAGTAAGTCATGCCTAAATTATAGGAAATTAGTTTTATCTAATTTCAAATCAGTTTAAATGATAAAATCAGTTTTAAAAAGAAAATCTGTTTTAGGAAAAGATTTTGTTTTTCGGAAAAATATATAGAAAATAATTATCCGGTTTTATAAAGAATTTGTTTAAAAGATATTATTTTCTTAAAGATTAAAAATTCAGTTTTAATGATAAAAGCTGTTGTTATGACTAACTGATTTTCGGATAAAGCTCAAGGAACTCCTATTATAGGAGTTGTGGCTAAAAATATCCACGTTCATATTGAGATCATGGGATCATGGGACATGATAAGAAATGTGTTCCTTAGGGGAAGGAACATCATGGGTTAATGGACTTAACATGTAATCGAATTTTACTCCCACGTTCTTTGTGATTATCACTATAAATATTGAAGTCTAAATGAGTTCCAAAGTGTGTCTGACTAAGTAATTAAGTGAGTTTAACTAATTAAGTGTCAGTGCCTTCATTCTCTCATAATAGCCATTTGTTCTTTGCTTTCTTACTCTAATTCCACTAAGCTTATTTCGATCAATTGTATTTTGGTTTTTGGGTAAGGGAACTTTGAGTGAAGTTCTGTAAGAGAGAGGCTTTGAGTAAAGCTTGTATGAGTGAGAAAACTTCGAGTGAAGTTGAGAGGAACTGCTGTTAAGGGAACAGTGGCTCAGGAACTTGAGTTTAGGAACTCAAGGTGTGGCTCGAGTTAGAATTAGGTTGTAACAAAGTTGTTTGGCCTAATTAGTGAAAGTGTAGTTTAAAATCCCTAGTGGTCGAGGTTGTTTCTTCTTGTTGGGCCCAAGAAGTTTTTCCTCGTAAAAATCCCTTGTGTTCCTCTAGCTTGTTTATTCGTTAAAGTTTTAATTTCCGCAAAAAGTTACGTTTATTTCTACACCTACAATTCACCCCCCCTCTTGTAGTGTTCCTAGGGAAATAACAATAATAATAATAATAATAATAATAATAATAATAATAATAATAATAATAATAGTAATAATAATAATAATAATAATAATAATAATAATAATAATAATAATAATAACAATAACAATAACAATAATAACAACAATAATAATAATAATAATAATTATTATTATTATAATAATAATAATAATAATAATAATAATAATAATAATAATAATAACAATAACAATAATAACAACAACTTGAATTCCTAGATCTAGTAGATCTTCGAATACTTTTGGGTTGATGTCCATTTTCATCCAACTCTGAATCACTCACATTGCTCAGATAAGGTATCCAAGTAATATTGTAGATGTCCTTTCAGGTTTGAGCTCTAGTACGATCAAACTCTTGAATTAGTTCATATATCGCTAACAGGGATGCCTACTTTTGACACATAATTAACGCGTAGTGATCTCTAGGTTAGTGTAGCCATCACTGCCAAACTAATAACCTCCATCACTTTCACCATCACATAGGGTTGTATTAGTAGCTCCCTACTCTAGTATATCTTCTTTATCATACATAGATAGAAATCAATGACAAATAAATATAACTTCTATAAGCAATTGGTACTCTCACTTAAAGTAATTCCCAGCAATAAACAATAAGTAAGCACAACCAACAATATAAGCACAAGAATATAAAAAGTTAGCAGGGAAGAAAGATATAATCATGCATGCTGAATGTAGACATATGATATTTCTATCCAATATGCCACTACAAGAAAAATTGCATATAGAGGCAAGGTAGATTTGCCTCTGAAACCAAAGATGTAGCCTGTAATTGCCTTTTGAAGCAAATTAGTGGTTGCCTCTAATAGTTCTGTCGCTAATTGATGGTTGCCGCTAAAAGTCCCTTTTTGAGGCAATATAACTGGTTGCCTCTAAAAGACTCGACATTTAGAGGCAACCACATATTCTTGCCTCAAAATATAATTAGAGACAACCATATATATTCTTGCCTCAAAATATAATTAGAGGCAACAATATATATTCTTGCATCAAAATATAATTAGAGGCAATATAGACCATTGCTTATAAAAACTACATATATTTAGAGGCAATCATATGATTTTTCCTCGAGATATAATTAGAGGTAATATAAATATATGTTTCTGAAAATTAGTATATTTAAGGACAATCACATAATTTTAATTGAAAATATAATTAGAGGTAATATCTTATTTTTCAAATAGTGATATTTGGAAGCAATTTGGGACCTATCATGAATGGTGTTTGGATGCACCGAAAACAATCTAGCAAATTATTATGTTCATTTCCAAGCACGATCACCTATAGAAGTAACCTTGATAAAATTGCAAAATTAAACCAATAAATTTCATGGAAATTCAAGTTCTATTTCCAAGAAATATTACTACATGAAAGCAAATATAATGTAGTAACATCTCAAAAATTATAGTCCAATATCAACCAGATAAAACATCCTATGTCGTGCAACAACCTGCAATCCCAAAACTTAGGAAAACTACCCAAGTTAAAATTAGCCTTCATCATCAAGAGAACAAAATAGAACAATAGTAGAGTAGATAGCATAGAACAACAACAACAATAACACCTCATAGTCAACCAAAGTCATAACACTCTTCGTTTAATTGCATTTCACCATACTCTTTATCCACATCCTCATCCTCCTCCTCCTCCCCCTCCTCCTCCTCATCATCATCATCCTGTCATTTTAGATTTAAATGTACTATTAATAATAAATGAAATATTTATATAAATTAAAAATATAATTATTTTATAATGAGTATAAATAACAGATTACCTCATCTACATCAAATGTAGACATATCATAACCCGATATTTCCATAAAACTTCTCATGTACCCTTTCATAACTTCCGTTTGCTTTTTTAGGCCTTTGATCTTTCTGTTGAGTATATTATTTTTTACATTAGCTTCTTTCGCCTCTTTTTTGGCCTCATTTGCTTCATTCTTTGCCTCATTAGCTTCATTCTTGGCCTCATTAGCTTATTTCGTAATTTTTCTCCTTCACTATATGATCCATGTAGTGATGTAATAGAGGGACTTACTCCCTTGCCACGATCACGACTGCTTTTACCAATGGGTTTAACTTTTTCATAAATTTCTTCATCTGTCATATTTACTTCTCCAGCTTCACGTTGCACTAAAAACTCTTTCATTTTTTTATTGTGGAAAAAAAGCTTAAGCATTACATGAAAGGTAAGAAACACATAATCACTATATAATTATCAATAAAGGTCATATTGGTGTAGCAAAATGAATTTTAATACATGAATAGTTTTAATATTCCTTTGTTTCTATAGAAATTTTGACAGCACTTCCTCTATAATACGACTTATATTTACATTATATGAATCTATTTTAACTTGTTTTTCACATATTAAATCAATGATTTTTTTTTTCACTCTCACCATAACAACACACTTCATAATATCATCATGATATCATTATAAACCAATAATTTTAAAAGCACAACACAATAAGAGAATAACAACTTAATTTTGCACACTGCGAAGCTTAAGCTAGAGACAAATTAAAATTGTAAATGATGTTCAACTTTGTAAAGCTACAAGTAAATTAGGCTTTTTTGTTAGTTATCACAATAAAATCAAGTCATCATATCAAGTTTTTCACTATATCAATAGTTCACAAATATTTCCAAAGCATTATTTCTTACCATAGTTTCTTTTGCCACTTCAGTAACCGGTGTACTAGTAGAGCAAGGTCGGCGTCGGACCTGGGAGCCCTATTTGCGTCGGACTTGGGTCCAACGGCACAAGTCTCGACGCAGATGACCAATAATTGATATGCGTCGTACGGGGAAACGACGCAAATCTTTTACCTAATTGCGTCGCATGCTGTATACGGTGCGACGCAAATGGCCTTCAATTTAGCATACCAGGAGAGAACAATTTGAGTAGCACATGGCACTGGGTGCGATGCATATGGCTCTCCCCAAGCCCAACAAAGTAGCCTGGCTAGAAGGGAAATTTGCGTCGCACCCAGTGCCATGTGCGATGCAAGTTGCCCGCATCTGCGTCGCATGTTGCACTATGTGCAACGCAGATGTAGGTTTTCTTTTTTTTTCGTTTTTTCCAGCTTTTTTGGTGAATTGTTTCCGTATTACTAAACCTCATGATTCAAAACTAAACAAACACTTATATTAACAATTATGAGCGAAAAATTTAACAGAGTCTCCCTTGTAATTTGGACAACCTAAGAAATCATTGGGAAAGAGTTATATATATATATAAACAAAACCTGTTTCAATACATCTCAAACAAGCAACCAATGTTGCAATAATCAACCAATTCAACGAATAATGTACAACTACTACAAACACTAACAAGTTACTTGGCCCTTTCTTGTTTGATGGGCTGTACAAAGTGTTGCGCAAAAAAGCCTTTGAGTTTGTTCATATCATCTATGGAATATGGCTCAAGACTTGAAGGAAAATCCTATAAAAATGTTAACTTAGTTAATAAACTTTAAAATTATATAAGTAGAGTAACGAATTTACAACATATATACCTCATTCAAATCATTTGACTCAAAGAGAAAGCGGATGATTAGAAACATGTATTTCATCACGAAATAGCCGTATTCATTTCCTCCCGTTTGCTGAGCACACTACACCAAATTTAATACATATATTAGAATCGGAAAATAATACGAAATAGAATTATAAAATGTGTATCAAATACAAAACCATAAGAGCTTTACCCGCATAGGTATCCAAGACAATTTTGTTCCTTTTTTTGGAACCTTCAAGGCGCGTGAATTTTGTATATGCATGAAGTACAAAAAAATTATAACAATAAAAGAATTACTAAAAACACTTATAAATTATTTAAAATATCATAAAATACATGTAAGCTTAGTAACATGTATAGATAAGAATTATTAACTTACATATGTATTGGTATCTTGATAGCTAAGGATCTATCTCTCCGAAGCAAATCAAATATATTTACCATTTTTTTGGATAGAGAAAGGATGAGAAGAACCCAATGTTGCCTAAAGCATGCAAAAATGTGATGTTCATATATATAACTACAAGTTCATATATAAAGATAAAACAAAGTAAAGATTAGTTATACGGACATATGATGTAACTCATTTGTCGATTCACTTTCATTAACTTTGCCATGTAGTTGATCACGACATCTGGTTCATTCCGTAGCATGATCTGCAAAATCATACTAGGACACATGAAACCAATATTTGCATCTTCATTCTCCTCAATCTCATCTGCCAAGTATCTATACTTCAAATACTTATAGTTAGATGAACAATAGTAATAAATAATATCAATTTTAATTAGTTTACAATTTGAGAAATCTCACATCATAAATACTTGCAAAACGGATACATTAAGCCATTCTCCTCTCAGAATTTGGAAAACATCTTGTCGGGAGAGAATGATCATCTGATCAGTAGTATAGTCGAAGACGATACCCTGACTAACTTCGATAGTAAAAGGCTCATCTGCGGCTTTTTTGCAAAATATTTGATGGATATCTTTGACAATATCAAGCATATCCTTTAGTGACAAGTTAATGAATGTATCTAAGTGTCTATGTGCAGACTCATCGGTGCAAGGATCATTATCAACTATTTTCTTTTTCTTCTTCTTCGTCGCACCTTCTTTAAATATATGTTCCTAATTCAATGCGATTTCTTTTTAATTCATATTATATATAAAATAAAGATTACATAGTATATATAAATCAACATTTCTAAGTATATACATATAGATTTCTTATTATATAAATCATAATACTAAACATAAGTTACCTGATTATCTGAGACTAAAAATACCAACTCTTTCGGCCATTCAATGAATGAACCCTCAGCTTGACTGAGTTTCATGATGAATGGAGTAGGGAGTGGAACTGGAGCATCTGCGTAATCCGCAAAAAAATCATCAACACTCACTTTCACGGCGATTGTAAGGTGTGATGATGACTCCTGTCGTGGATGAACGGTACCCTCAACTACAATGATCGATCCCGAGACATCTGTTAATGCCAAACTACATGGAACTTGACTCTTAACATCCAATGAGAGCATAATGTCATTAATTAAGTGTTTTAGAAGCATCCATCCGACCTTGAACAATCTCTTTTTCGATTTTTTCCTTTTCCAATCATCCTGTGTCCAAGTAAAAAAAATCGTATGATTAGTAGGGTACGAGTAATTAGACAAGAAAATTTTATAAACTTTGAAGAATGCTTACAATGGACTCTTTTATCTTTTGTGTTTCTTCATTAGGGAAGAAGAAATTTCCATCCTTATCTTTTTTGATCTCGCGAGAAGCCATGACAATGTTCGATCCAGCAGGGTGGAAATCACTGATGATGTAAAGGAGTCAACAGATGATGTTGTAGAGGATGAAGGGATATACCCTTTGCGTTTCCAATGGGGAATCATCTCCGCATATGATTTTTGACCCAAAAAATGAGGATGCTTGTTACCAGCCTGAGAGATTCTTGCTTTTTCACTTTTAGCCTAATATAAGATTTAGTAACTAGTCAATATTAGAGAAACAAATGATTATATAATTTCATATGATTGTAACGTACATATTACATACCTTAAACTCCTTAGAGCTACATTTTTCCACAAACTTGTCCTAGATCTCTCGTGTGATGAAAGGATAGAGCATGTACGGTGGCCTATCATTGTTAGGCCCCTTCCTCGTTTTTGTGATCCATCTAGTCACCAATCTTTCTTTGCCAACGAACGTCAGATTATGCTTAATATTTAATTATATATTTTGTGTCATAATTATATATTTAAATAATTGTTATACTAATACTCTTTAATTATATATTGATAATCTTTAATTATGGTCTCGACGAATGTAAATAGCTGCTTAATCGTCGAGACCAATCAATGAACGCCCGATTATGCTTAATCATCAACTCACATTCATTCTTCAATGGATACTGAACACTAAGCACAGTCATGTGCTTATCTAAGTAAGGATGAACTTGTTTCATATTTTCTAACACAATCAATTCTGCTTTTCTTTTCAACTCTCCATCAAGACACAATCTTTTTCTCCCAATGGTACCACAACCATCAAGCCTTCCTTCATGTCTAGATTTTGGCAAACCAATTGCTTGTGCACGTGCTAAATACTAAATTACATATTCAGATACTTCCTCAACAACTATTCTTTGGATAATACTTGCTTCCGGTCTGGCTGGATTCATCATTTTACCCTTCAAAGTACCTATATGTCTTTCGAAAAGCCACATATACCTCCTTCATGCCTTCCTTCATGTCTAGAGTTTAATTTCTCTATCAAGATGGATTATCAAATGAGGCATGATGTCAAAGAACGATGGTGTGAAGTACATTTAAAATCGGCACATCGTCTCGATTACTTCGGCTTGCAAGTTATCTAGAGTGTTAGGATCAATCACCTTGATAGAGATAATCTGAAGAAGAAACACAACTTTGTGATCGTATATCTTACTTAGGAAGGCAAAATTCCTCGTATTGCAACAGGTAATAAATGCTGCATCACGATATGACAATCATAAGATTTCAAACCAACAAGTTTCAAGTCCTACAGTGAGACGAAGTTTCAAAAATTTGACGAGTATCCAGCAGGAACCTTTAACCTATGCAGGGACTCACAAAAACTGGTTTTCTCATTCTTAGACAAAGTGTAGCAAGCTGGTGGAAGATAATAGCGTTGTCCCCGCTCCTGAGGTGCTAGTTCTGATCTGCCCATTTCAGCCTTGTCTTTCCTAGCTTTAACTCCATCCTTTGTCTTCCTGAGCATATTCAACAATGTTCCAACAATGGTATCACAAACATTTTTCTCAATGTGCATTAGATCAAGACAATGTTGACTTCCAAACATTCCCAATACGGAAGGTCCCAAAACTTAGACCTTTTCTTGTATAAGTTCTTTGAGACACTTTTGAACGGTTTGCCAAAAATTGTTTCAATATCCTTTACCCTCTTAGAAACTTCTTTTCCACGTAAGGGTACAGGGGCTTCTCTCATCTCCACTTTTTTATTGAACAACTTTTTCTTCTTACGAAATGGATGATCTAAAGGAAGCAATGTACGATAATGCAGGTACACATTCTTCCCACAATGATGTAACCGCTTATCAATCATATCCTCATCACAAATAGGGCATGCCTTTGCTCCTTTAACTGTCTACCCTGACAAATTCCCAAAAGCTGGGAAATCATTAATCGTGCAAAATATCGTGGCATGGAATGTGAAGTCATTTTTCCTATACTCATCGAACATCGAAACACCTTCATCCCACAACTATTTCAGATCTTAAAGGAGTGGGTCAAGATACACATATATGTCGTTTTCAGATTGCTTAGGACCCAAAATAAGAAGCGATAGCATAATAAATTTACACTTCATACATAACCACGGAGGGAGATTATAAATTATCAGTAGAACCAGCCAAGTGCTATGCTGGGTACCTAGTGTGCCAAATGGGTTCACCACATCTATACAATGTCCAATCGTAAGATTTCGAGGTTCTTTACCAAAAATTAGAAATCTTTCGGTCGATATTTCTCTATTGCGGAGAATCGACCGGATGTCAAAGCATCCCATCTTTCTTCCTCTCGTCCGCATGCCACCTTAATAATTTAGCATTATTTTCTTCCGAAAATAAACGCCTAAATCTCGGAATGATTGGAAGATACCAAAGAACCTTCGTCGGAGTTTCTTTCTTGCTCATCCCCTCATCATTATTCTCCTTTACCTGGTATCGAGACTTTCCACACCAAGGATACTCACGCAAATCCTGGTACTCGTTTCGATACAACACACAATCATTTTGACATACATGTATCGTATCATATTCCATACCTAATGGACAAAACAGTTTCTTTGCCTCGTAGGTAGATTTGGGCATTTCATTACCTTCAGGTAGCAATCCTTGTAAAAAAGTGAAGAACTCACTTAGAGTTTTATCTGTCCAATTATGCTTCGATTACATATTAAACAATGTGAGGATGCCAGAAAGTTTAGTGAAATTCTTACACCTCGGATACATAGGTTTGTCTGCTGCACTTAAAATACTATCATACATATGCGGACGATCGGTTCCTTCATCCTCCAAATTGTGCAACATCTCATCTACCCTATCGTTTTCATCATCTACACTATCATTCTCATTATTGTCCTCTCCTTCAACCTCTACCTCAATGTGATCAACATGCAAATCATTACACAAGCTAAAGGAGCTCATACCCTGATCATAAAACTCTCCATGCCATGTCCGCCTAGTATATTTACTCTTAAACCCACGACGAATCAAATGATCTTTAATTTGATCCACATCACGATACCCCCTTGCGTTATTGCAATCACAATAAGGACACAAGACTAACTTTGACCAATTCTGCGATAGATGTTCTAACGCAACTCTGATAAATTCATCAACCCCTTGTAGAAATGTCACCGAAATCCGATTACCATACATCTAGTTTCGATCCATATGCATACACTAGAGACACCAAACAAGAACACAATCGATCACATCATTCAAAGTGGCTTATCAAATGCAGTCATGAGCATTTGGATCCTTATCACTCTAACCTAACCCCTCCTTGAAATTCTCATCTCACTAGTGAATGAACATTTGGTTTTTAATTCTAAGAAAAATTTGACAGCACGTCCCTAAAGTTCTCCAAGTACACGATGAAGATTGTAGTTAAACTATCAACATATGTACCCAGAGAACGCTTAAGGAAATCAACAGGATCTTTCTTAGAACCGAAAAGCAAACATTCATTCACATCCTAAGTGAGATAATAAACTCAAAGGCAGTCCCAAACCGGGGACTATTCATGACTTACTCCTAATGAGTAAGCCTCGAACGGGTATCTAGGTAAATGATACACATTGCAATAAGATAACACAAACCAATCCATTCCTTAGATTTCCCTCCCCACGCCATTAAGGTATGTCCATATAGGTTTGGTTATGATTCAACACATACTTTCCCAATCACATAATAACCAAACAATTCACATATATACTTTCCCAATCATATAATCAAACAATTCCTTAGATTTCCCGACCCCCATCCCTTATAGGTTTGGTCATAATTCAACATTATATAGACAATTAAAACAAATCCACAAATACAAACTAATGGTTAAATTAACGTAAATTAGAAAATAACAAAAGATATAATACATAAAGGAGCAGCGAAGACAAGCACTCCGACGTGAGCTTGGAGAATCGTCAAACCGCAACTGAAGTACAATGTAAACGAGTGGCAAAGTGAGAGAATGCATATTATTAATGTAAATTAATACATAAAAGTTTCAAAAACAACACAAAAAATACATACATTGTCGGCGAGAATGAGAGACAGCACCGACGAGTGTGCGGCGAATTGGCACCGGCGTCGTGAATGAAAGAAAGCACCGGTGCGGCGAAGTGGGCGGCCGCCGAGAAGAAATGTAGGACCGAGAACAATGAGAGAGAGAGCACCGGTGCAACGAGAATGAGAGATAGCACTGGTGCAGCGAGTCGGCACCGGCGGCAAGACGGCCTTTTGCAGTGGCGAAGTGGGCACCGACGAAGTGGGCGGTAGTCGAATAATGAGAGTGAGGACCGAGAATGAGAAAGAGAGTGCATGAACAAAAACCAAAAACCGAGGGTCGCCGGACTAGCGGAGGTTACCGGAGAAGTGAAAGTCGCCGACGAGTATGAGCGAGAGTGATTGTCGTAAAAGATAAAAAGGGAGAGTACTACAGTGTTTGAGTTTTGGTTAGGGCTCGAAAAAAAGAATGTCGTTAGTGCAAAAATAAGACTTGGGCGCAAGAGATTTGCGTCGGATGGGCCTAGGGGTCTGACGCAAATAGCCCTTTTGTAACGTACCTGCATCATGTGCAACGCAGATAGTGCCCATTTTTTTCCACCAGGACGCATACAGCAATATGCGTCGCACCCTGATGATGTGCGATGCAAATAGCCCATATGAATCCCACATTATGAGGGTGCAACGCATATAGCTCGTACCTGGTACTTGTGCCTTGTTGTTTTGCGTCGTACACTAGAATGCGTGCGACGCAAATAGTGTTTTTGCGTCGTTTCCCTTGTTGTGCGACACACTTAAAGGGACACAAATCGTCCCTTTTGTACTAGTATGTTTTACCATTTTTTGTATGAGTTTCCTCGTACACCTTCAGCATAATCGGCATTAATTTGTCACGTTTGAACTAGTATTATAAAGGGAAAAAAAATTATTAATTAGAAATTTTATTTTTATCAATCAAATTCTTAGTAATCAAAGAGTATTACCATATCTTCAACTTTTTGAGCAAAACTCTTTAGACCAGCAGAATGTCCAGCATCTAGGCAAGATCGATTATTGATGTTTCTTGTACTCTTAGCCTATATTATGTAGAATATTAAGAAAAGAATGAGATGTAGAAAGTTCACAGAATGATATTTGGAAGAAAAATTTATATTATATATAGTAGATTGTAACACCCCGATAATTCTCTTTTTCTAGAAAATACTTTATAATATAAAATTTAGAGAATTACCCAGGCATTATCGCCCGTGTGATAACGTTTCGGCTTACTCAGAATTTTGCAGCGGAAATCTTACTAAAATAAAATCAAACTTTATTAAACTTATGAAATAAGAACAAACAATGTTTGAAACTGAAACACCAACTTAAAGCTAATGTCTGAAAAAAAACTCCTAAAACAACTTAAATAATACTAAGTCACAAAAGCCTCTCCATTCCAGATTCCCCAATGTATGCATCTTCGAACCTGTAATGTCAATGCTTTTCTGACTCTGCTCCCGAAGGATCACCAAGATCAATAGGCAAAGCCATGATCACAAACACAGACAAGCACGTAATCAGCAAAAGCTGAGTACTACATATCAGACATAAATAATCTTAAACATGATACTACAAAATAACTTGCAGGAATAAATAATAACATAAGTAAATAATAACCTACAGACAACTTTTACTGAACTAAACTTAACCCAACTTTTTATCTTTATTGGAATAGTTATTGGACGAGTTGTCCTGCCAATAAAAATGAAATGGGGCGCGACTCCACATTTCAGAGTGACCTGCGATATCGAGGAACCTTTTCAATAAAGAGGGATGGTGATCAATCCATTCCTAGAAAAGCCATGGGC
The DNA here is from genome assembly GCF_026745355.1 of Beta vulgaris subsp. vulgaris. Taxonomy (NCBI): domain Eukaryota; kingdom Viridiplantae; phylum Streptophyta; class Magnoliopsida; order Caryophyllales; family Amaranthaceae; genus Beta; species Beta vulgaris. The sequence continues at coordinate 36,009,493 of NC_079209.1, forward strand.
TACTACCATGTACTCCAACCCTTAGTGTCCAACTCTAGACGTGCACTAGTCTAAAGTCTATAACTTATTCTCGTTTCACTTTACGTTAAATATATTTTTTACTTGTGTTGACACAACCAAAGCAAATACACATAATTAATAATCACACAATCATAACAGAATTCTTTTTATCTTTGGATTAACAAGTGTTCACAACTTATCAATCAAGACTCCTTTTATTTCTTTTTATCCTTTGTTGAACCTAGCCAACAGAAATCCGTACCTATTATAGGTATAATCATACTTACCAAATAAGATCCACGGTTCTTATAAGATAAATATAATAATCTCAAAAGAATCTATGTAACACATGATTCCAACTTACTTACATTAATTCACTACGAATTAATACAAAAAACTATTATCTGCTTGCATCAAACTTCCATACACAAACAGTCATACTCATAAATATTCTAGTTTACATGTAGCACACAGGCAAGTAACATGTAAAGCAATTTCAGTAAATCATATATATGAACAACAAAGTCCTATAATAACTAATAAATAAAAACATCCCTAAGGCATGTTTCTAAACCATATAGCACGTAGACTATGTACGTACCTTGTGTAAACGAAACGGTAGGCCACTTTTACGCTCTAAAAGTCCCCTACTATGAATTCTCCGCCTAGAAAATAAAATAACAAAGTAAATACTTTGAACTAAAAATTTACAGCAACTTTAAAAACGTCCCAAACCCTTTTAAACGTCTTTAAAAACGTTTTGATGTATTAAACTTTCATTATTTTATTAATCCCTAGTATAGTACAACTATTCTAGTGATTAAAAATCATTAAAAACCTTTAAAATACAAACTTTCTGAAATTCCAGCATTTATAAAATTATAAACCTTCTGAAAATATATTTAATGCATATAAAAATCATATTCTCATCAAAACTCATATTTATACTTTAAATATATAGTTTCTAGTGATTAAAAACCCTAAAAACTATATCTTTCATAATAAAAACTAAAAATAATAAATCTGAAATTATTATTTTTACACATATGAAAACCGAAAATATATTCTTCATATAAAATAATAATTTAAATCATAAACATGCTAATAACAATAAAATGTATAAAACTAATACTTTAATGGAATCTTAGAGAAGAAGAAAAAGAAAACAACCAAACAGAGGAGAGAAAAGAGGCGCCGGCCGACTGTGACAGCAGCAAGGGCGGCAGCAGCAAAGATCTTGGCTCAAGAAAATATTTGTGACGTTTCTTGTTCAACAAGAAACGTTACGTAGCGAAGAAGAAACGATTTTTGAGAGGAATATGGAACTCACGCACAAAGGAAGGAGGGGGAAAAAATGTCGAAGGAGAAGGAAGTGATGCGTAGGTTAGTAAAAATAATTGTGTGGGATAAATAATTGGGTTTTAGGAATTACATTAAAAGGCTAATCCTTTTAGGTTTAGGAAAAGAGATAAGATTTAAAAAGATTTGATGACTAATAAGATGATCAACTTAGGACTTTAATCATCAAATACTCTTTTCCTTTTTATCCTTTTAGGAGTTTCGATTCCATTAAACTTCTTTTCAAAATACTTTTAATATTAAACTTTATTAAGACATGCTTAATTAAACAATTTAAATTTTATTAAGCTATGAAAATATTTTTAGTTGACTTTTAAAATAGTCAACCCTTTTTAAAAGTCAAATCATTTTCCAAACTCATTTGGATTTAAATATAACTACATAAATACTTAATATATTTATGAAAATCCTTTAAAAATGTGGGGGATTACAGTCTACCCCCCTTAAAAGAAGTTTCGTCCCGAAACTTAACACAAAACCCTCTGTATTTCAAAGTTTGAACTAACATTTCGAAAACTTTTGGAGAAAAGGTAGTGCTCTCGTGCACTTTCCCATTTTTAAAACACTTGTGTTACTTATGAACACTTTTCTTATGCGGAGACTCTACTTCTTTTGCACTAACATGTGCAAATTGCCCAACATAGGCATACATAGCATGAAAATCTCATAAAAATAAACAAAAGCGCGAAATTTATCGCATTCTACCCCCCTTAAAGAAAACGAGTTACGCCCTCGTAACTCACCTCAAGGAATAGGTCTGGATACTTTTTCTTCATATCCTCTTCGGCTTCCCACGTTGCCTCTTCTGACTCGTGGTTAGACCAAAGAACTTTGACAATATGAACATCCTTGTTACGCGTACTACGCACTTTCCTGTCGAGAATCTTGACAGGTCTTTCCTCATAAGTGAGGCTACTATCTATCTGAATCGTTCAGGCTCTAACACATGGCGCTCATCAGGGATATAGCGCTTCATTGGGATATATGAAACACATCATGCATCTTTTCAAACTCCATTGGCAAGCCAATCTATAAGCTACTTTCCCAATGCGCTCCAAAATCTCATATGGGCCTACATATTTAGCACTCAGCTTGCCCTTTTTCCCAAATCTCATAACGCCTTTGTGGGTGATACTTTCAGGAATACTTTATCACCTACAGCGAACTCATCTTCCGCCGTTTTAAGTCTGCATAACTCTTCTGCCTATCTTGCGCAGCTTGAATTCGAGCCTGAATCAATCTAATTTTCTTGACGGTCTCCTCAATAATTCGTCCCCAAAACTATATTCTCACTAAGTCATTCCAGCAAATGGGACTTCTACACTTCCGTCCATATAAGCCTCAAAAGGTGCCATCTTTATACTCGCATGGTAACTATTGTTGTAAGAAACTCAATCAAATCTAATTGGTCCTCCCAACTCCTTGAAAATCTATAGCACAAGCGCGTAACATATCCTCCATGGTTTGATTAGTCATCTCAGTCTGACCATCGGTCGCAGTGTGAAAGGCGGTACTCATCTTTAATGTTGTCCCAAGGTTTGATTGGACCTTTTCCAAAACTTAGATAGAAATCTAGAGTCACGATCCGAGATAATGTCCTTTGGAACTCCGTGCAACCTACTACATGCTTGATATAGGTTGTAGCGAGTTGCTTCTTCTTCCATGTCTCCTTAATAGGTATGAAAACGGGACTTGGTCAGTCTATCCACTATACCCAAATGGTATCATTTCCACTCCTCGACTTGGGTAAGGCAGTCACAAAGTCCATAGAAATCGAATCCCACTTCCATCCAGGAACCTCTAGGTTGAACTTTCCCCATGGGTCTCTTTATGGTCTATCTTCACTTTCTGACAGGTTAGACACTTAGACACATACTCAGCTACTCTCGCTTCATGTTCGGCCACCAATAGATCACCTTAAGTCTTATACAGCTTGTCACCCCCAGGGTGCACAGAATACGGAGTATTATGCCCTCTCCATAAGACGTCTCTTAAGGTCATTGCACTTCTGTGGTACACACCACCTCCCTTTAAACCTTAGACTCCCATCATCATGAATCTTGAAGTCTACTTCCTTACCTTGCTTCATTTTCTCTTTAATTTTTCAGATGCTCATCCCCGCTTGACCCTCAATATCTCATCGAAAACTGACACTCCCAAAGAAAGATTACTAAGTCTAGCCTCACTTTCCCCAGGATTTAAAATTTCTAGGTCTCAACCTTTGCATATCTCTACACAACTCCTCAGGGACTATCAAAGCACTCAAGCTATGACTCGATTTTCGACTCAAGGCGTCAGCAACCACATTTGCTTTCCCCTCATGATCTAGATCATAATCCTTAATCAACTCTAGCCGTCTTCTTTGCCTCATATTCAAGTCTTTTTGGGTAAATATGTACTTCAACTCTTATGGTCTGTAAATATCTTGCAAGTTGCTCCATAAAGATAATGTCTCCAAATCTTCAATGCAAACACTATGGCAGCTAACTCTAGATCATGGGTAGGGTAATTGCCTCATAAGGTTTCAATTGACGCGACGCATAAGCTATTACCTTACCATTCTGTTGCAACACACAACCCAAACCATTCTTTGAAGCATCACTATAGACCTCAAATCCCTCATTCCATCAGGTAGGGTAAAACAGGTGCGGTGGTTAAACGATCCTTCAAGATCTGAAAAGCTTCCTCACACTTCTCATTCCACTCAAACTTGGACTCCTTTTTCATCAAATTAGTCATAGGTCTCGCTATCTTCGAGAAATCTCTCACAAATCTCCTATAATAGCCAGCTAAACCCAAGAAACTCCTAATGTCAGACACACTCTTTGGAGTTGGCCACTCACTCACAGCTTGAATCTTAGCAGGATCTACAAGACTCCTTCCTTAGACACAAAATGACCCAAGAATGCTACTTTCTCCAAACGAAACTCACACTTAGAGAACTTGGCATATAGTTGGTTCTTTCTCAAGGTTTCCAAGATAGTCCTCAAATGTTCATCATGCTCGGTTTCATTCCTCGAATATATCAAAATGTCATCAATGAAAACCACTACGAACTTATCTAAAAACTCATGAAAGATTCTATTCATCAAGTCCATAAATATAGCAGGAGCATTTGTTAACCCAAATGGCATTACAGTGAACTCGTAGTGACCATAACGCGTTCTAAAGGCAGTCTTAGGTACATCCTTATCAGCTACCCTCAATTGATGATATCCTGAACGTAAGTCAATCTTCGAGAACACACTCGCTCCATTAGTTGATCGAATAGGTCATCTATTCTAGGCAAAGGGTACTTGTTTTTGATGGTAACATTTCAACTCCCTATAGTCTATACATAATCTCATACTCCCATCCTTTTTCTTCACGAACAAAACAGGAGCTCCCCAAGGCGATGCACTAGGTCTGATATAACCCTTATCCAAAAGTTCTTGCAATTGCGTCTTTAACTCACTCATCTCAGGAGGTGCCATTCTATAAGGTGCCTTAGATATAGGTGCAGTTCCAGGAACTAAGTCTATGGTAAACTCAACAGCTCTTGCAGGCGGCATACCTGAAATTTCACTCGGAAATACGTCCATAAACTCATTCACTATCGGAACATCCTCAAGTTTCAACTCAGCTTCTTACTCATATCTTGCACGCTACAGAAAAACAGCTCACACCCCTTTCTCATCAACTTCTGCACTTGTAGAGCAGAGATCACTCCAAAGTTCTTAGGTTTCCCAAATCGTCTATATGAGGTCAATTTTCCCAAGGGTTTCTCAACACTACTTTTGAACTTCACAATCGATCCTGGCCTTGTAATGACTCAACCAGTTCATCCCAAGAATCACATCTAAATCTCCTAAGTTAAACTCGATTAAATCGGATGGAAAGACACTCCCTCCTATCTTCAAAGGTAAGTTCTTGAACAACTTAGTACACTTAACGACTTCCCCAGTAGGAATACTAAAGCAAGTCAATTGACTCATACTCCACTAATCCCAGACTCTTTAGAACAGAAGGCGAAATAAAAGAATAGGTAGCCCCCGAATCAAATAACGTTTTAACGAAAACTGAATTAATAGAGAAATTACCAGTTACCACATCCGCAGATCTTTCTGCTTCGCTATGACTCATCACGAACACTTTTCGTGCAGGTTTGTTCTGGGTAGGATTTTCATTAGCAGGCCTACTATAGTTCCCTTGGTTATTCTGACCTCCAGGCTTAGGACCCTGGTTTCCTATCTGATTGGACCCTGGTCTAGCCTGATTACCATTCCCCTGAATCTAGATCTTTTCGTGCTTGGCGTAGCACTCAAACTCTCTATGACCCTTCTTCTGGCAATAATGACAATCACTAATTCTCCCTTACAGTCCTCCCAGGATGGTTTTTGTTGCACTTCTTGCAATGGTACGCCCTTTCAGGTCTACCCTGACTACGGTTTCCTGGTTGGTTTGTTCCTTGGAAATTCCCATTTCCATTCCGGTTTTTCTTAAAGTTACTTTGGTTTCCCCCAGTACTAACCCTTTTCTCTTTTCACCAACTATTCGCCTTCTTATCCCTTCTCGATTGCAACCATAAATATGAGAAGCTCTCCCATACACTACATCTAAAGATGTAAAGGTTTCACCCCCTAAACCCAACTGGATCTCATCAGTCAATCCTTGCTCGAACCTCTGAGCCTTAAGTTCCTCAGTAGCTACCACCTCAGGTGCGAACCTAGACAAGGTTATGAATTTACTGTAATATTCAGAGATAGTCATACTATCCATCCTAAGGTTAATGAACTCTTGACCTTTTTGTTTTCTCATGAAGGCGGGGTAAAACTTTCCTCTTAGCACAATCACAAAGGCTTCCCAATTGAATCCCTCAGCAGCACTCAATCTAGCCCCATTTTCTCTCCACCACAAATCAGCCTCATCCTTTAGGTATAAAACAGCCTGGCCTACTCTCATATTAGCAGGGCAATTCACTACCTCAAATAATTTCTCAAATTCCCTAATCCAGTTTTCTAGAAAGGTAGGGTCAGCTTGTCCCTTAAAATAAGGTGGTTTCACTTTGGCCAGTCTTTCGAACATCTCTCCAGCAGTCTCTGGACGTTCGACCTTGTCCTAATTCAGTTTCTCCACCAAGAGGCGAATAGCATCAGCTAGTTCAGTGTTGTTAGCCATTCTACTTCGGGACCTGAAAGTAATATAACTCTATTCAGGTTCCAGAAAACTTACATAGTCATCTAAGCAAGACAATACTTGACTTTATTACTACAGATCGCATCAACATACAATTTCACTAAGTTTCAACATGGAATGTTCTCTAATATTCATATAGTTGTTCACGTAAATAAATTCGTATCCACATGAAATTGAGCAAGAAAATTGTAATCACATAATGAAAATAAATAAATAAAAATATTTCCCATTACGTGCCCAAAATAAATTCTTACTCCTTGAATAAAATAAACTATATTTTTATTCTTCCATAGAAGGGAAAAAAAATGTGAAATAAAATAACACACTAGTGTATATATTTTTCCTAAAATGCTAATCCTATAAAACACTTTTGTCTTGTTGGCACATACCCAACATTATTCTTATAACTAAAACCTTATGTATGTCTATACGTATAAAAAAAAAATATCTATAAGTATATATCCTATGGCACTACATTGTCATCCTTATCTTTGTCTTCCTTATATTGCTGAGGTATGAAGTCTTCATCGCTAGCTTCATCCTCTTCTTCAGCCTCATAGTAATCAACAAACTTTCTCTTGATCTTAGACTGTCTAGTAGGTATAGTGTCCAAGTCCTCTTCAGGTTCAGATTCAATTCTCATACATGCATCATATATGTCCTCCCTAGTAGTACCTCTAGCACGATCCATCTCTATGATGACTTCATCATCCCTAGCATATTCTCTTCTCAAAATGCAACGCATTATCCAATGTAGTTCTTCATACTCCCTATGGTCAATGGGTGGATGACGGTTGTCGTCTTCATCGTCAGTCAGAACGATGGGGTTAAAATAGTTTCCTAAATTTGCAGCCATATTCGTAGAGCTACACCACAATAAACCAAAAGGTTTAGCACTTTTCCTAACGTGTTCCCACCAATAATCAAAAGGTAAACAAAAACAAAGGCATGTAACTATACACTTTGCAGGAAGAATAAACAGTTAGCAAGGAAGAAAAAGAAACATTCATGCATCATTAGCAGGGAAGAAAATAATAATGCACTTATTTGCAGGGAAGAAATAATGATGATGCTGAACTAACTTTTCAATGCAGGCATATAATATTTCTATCCTATATGCCCTTCTTATACTACCCATTCTCACAATGCTAACTATAAACCTTAAAGGCATGAAAATAATGCTGACACTTTTTATAAATAACATTACTTTTGTGCCTAAAATAATTTTTCGAAATAATAAAAAAATTCGGACTCCAAGGTTACTCGAAAAATAAATTTCACTCGAAAATTTTTTTTTTTTCGAACTCAGCACGTTTTTCGAGAAGAAATTTTTTTTTTTTCGGACTTCTCAAACTTTCGAAAAAAAAACACAATTTTTGAACCCCAATTTCCGAGAAAAAAGTTTCGGTTCTTAAAAATCTTTTATCCTCAAAATATTTTGTGTCTAACTTTTCGAAATGAAAACGTAGGAGCATACTAAGGTTTCCTTCAAGTAACCATAAGCTAGGTAACTTAAAACTAAAGTCACTTAATAAGCTAGTTAGTTAGGCGCCTATAAGTCTTAAACTAACCTAAAGCTCCATATACCACTTTGTAACACCCCGATAATTCTCTCTTTCTAGAAAATACTTTATAAAAACTAGAGAATTACCCAGGCATTATCGCCCGTGTGATAACGTTTCGGCTTACTCAGAATTTTCCAGCGGAAAACTTACTAAATAACATCAACTTTATTAAACTTATGAAATAAGAACCAAACAATGTTTGAACTGAAACACACCAACTTAAACTAAATGTATGAAAGAAAACTCCTAGAAACAACTTAAATAATACTAATGTCACAAAAGCCTCTCCATTCCAGATTCCCAATGGTATGCATCTTCGAACCTGTAATGTCAATGCTTTCTTGACTCTGCTCCCCGAAGGATCACCACAGGATCAATAGGCAAAGCCATGATCACAAACACAGACAAGCACGTAATCAGCAAAGCTGAGTACTACATATCAGACATAAATAATCCTAAACATGATAAATAATAACCTACAGACATCTTTTACTGAACTAAACTTAACCCAACTTTTTATTACTTTATTGGAATAGTTATTGGATGAGTTGTCCTGCCAATAAAATGAAATGGGCGCGACTCCATATTCAGAGTGACCTGCGATATCGAGGAACCTTTGAATAAAGAGGATGGTGATCAATCCATTCCTAGAAAAGCATGGGCTACACACCATGTACTCCAACCCTTAGTGTCCAACTCTAGACGTGCACCAGTCTAAAGTGTATAACTTATTCTCGTTTCACTTTACGTTGTATACATTTTAATACTTGTGTTGCCACAACCAAGCAAATAACACATAAATAATAATCACACAATCATAACATAATTCTTTTTATCTTTGATTAACAAGTGTTCACAACTTATCAATCAAGACTCCTTTTATTTCTTTTTATCCTTTGTTGAACCTAGCCAACAGAAATCCGTACCTTTATATAGGTATAACTCATACTTACCAAATAAGATCCACGGTTCTTATAAGATAAATAAATAATCTCAAAGAATTTATGTAACACATGATTCCAACTTACTTACATTAATTCACTCACGAATTAATACCAAAACTAATTTATCTGCTTGCATCAAACTTCCATACAAACAAGTCATACTCATAATATTCTTAGTTTACATGTAGCACACAGGCAAGTAACATGTAAAGCAATTTCAGTAAATCATATATATGAACAACAAGGTCCTATACATGATACTAATAAATAAAAACATCCCTAAGGCATGTTTCTAAACCATATAGCACGTAGACTATGTACGTACCTTGTTAAACGAAGGTAGGCCACTTTTAGCTCTAAAAGTCCTCTATGAATTCTCCGCCTAGAAAATAAAATAACAAGTAAATACTTGAACTAAAAATTACAGCAACTTTAAAAACGTCCCAAACCCTTTTAAACGTCTTTAAAATCGTTTTTAATTATAAACTTCATTATTTTTAATCCCTAGTATAGTACAACTATTCTAGTGATTAAAAATCATTAAAAACCTTAAAATACAACTTTCTGAATTCCAGCATTTATAAAATTTTATAAACCTTCTGAAAATATATTTAATGCATATAAAAATCATATTCCAATCAAAATTCATATTATACTTTAAATA